>NW_027187419.1:88180160-88185717 GCF_028583685.1 Petaurus breviceps papuanus | reverse complement strand
ATACATACATACACACACACACACACACACACACACACACACACACATATATATACTTCCCAGAGCCAGAAGGCATCACAACCCTCCTGACTCAGGGTCTAATTAGAAATTAGCAAAAGGTGTGAAAGCCTTCCTACAAGCCAGCCTCCCCTAAGCAAGTTTCCCTTAGTGGGCTCCACATGAGACCTATCAATGGACAGGGAAGATCTTATATACCATTAACATTACAAATAGAGAACTTCCAAGCTTTCTCAATTGAGAAGAGCAGAGCTGAACAGAAAATTTTACTTTCAAATACAAGACTCAAGAGAAGCATCAAAAGATTAACAGGAAAGAGAAATCCTAAGGGATTTAATAAGGTTAAACTATTTACATTCCTACATGGGAAGATGATATTTGTAACTCCTAAGAACTTTCTCATTATTAGGGTAGTTAGGAGTATACATAGAAGACATGGGTGTGAGTTGACTAGGTTGGGATGATTTCTAAAAAAAAAGTAAAATTCCAGATGAAAAAGGGGAATGCACGGGGACAAGTGGATAGAGGTAGAATGCTGTAAATAATCTAGTAAAAAAGATTCATGAAAGAGTGTTTACAGTGGAGGGGAACATGGAAGGATGGAAGACAATACTTGAACCTTACTCTCAAAGATGGAATAACATACACACTCAGTTGTGTATAAAAATCTCTCTTACCCTACAGGAAAGTAGGGAAGGAAAAGGATAAGTAAGAGAGGTGGGGCTGATAGAAGGAACAGTGTATTGGGGAAGGCAGTAGTCTTCTAGATACAAAACACTTTTGAGGAGGGACAGGATGAAAGGAGAGAGAGAGAGAGAGAGAAGGATAAACAGGGGAAAAACAGGATGGAAGGAAAAACACAGTAATCATAATTCTGGAAAAATTTTTTGCAGCAAGTTTCTCTGACAGAGGCCTCATTTCTCAAATATGTAGAGAACTTTGTTAAATTTATAAGAATAAAAATCATTCCCCAATTGACAAATGATCAAAGGTTATGAACAGTTTTCAGATGAAGAATCAATGCTATCTATAATCATATATTTAAAAATGCTTTAAATCAATATTGATTAGAGAATTACAAAATTACAGCAACTCTAAGGTACCACTTCACATTTGTCAGATTGACTAATAATAAGAAAAGAAAAATGGTAAAAAATGGATGTGGGAAACTTGGAACACTAATTCATTGCTGATAGAGTTGTGAACTGATCCAACCATTATGGAGAGCAATTTGGAAGTATGCCCAAAGAGTAATCAAACTGAGCATATACATCCTTAGACCCAGCAATACCACTAGTGGGTCTAAATCCCAAAGATTAAAAAAAAGGAAAGAATTTATATATAAATATTTATAGCAGTTCCTTTTCTAGTGGCAAAGAATTGAAAATTGAAGGGATACCCACCAACTGGGGAATGACTGAACAAGTTGGGGTTTATAATTGTAATGGAATACTACTGTGATGTAAGGATGCTTTCAGAAAAACCTGAACTTACATGAAATGGTGCAAAGTGATACGAGTAGAACCAGAAGACTGTCCATAGTAACAGTAATATTGTATGATGATCAGCTGTGAATGACTTCACTATTCTCAGCAATACAATATTCTGAGACAACTCCAAAGGACTTATGATGAAAAATGCTATCCACCTCCAGAGAAAGAACTGATGGAGTCTGAATGCAGATTGAAGCAAACTTTTTTTGGTTCTGTGTTTTCTTTCATAACATGACTAATATGGAAATATGTTTTATATGACATATGTAACATATCAAATTGCTTGCCTTTTCAGTGACAGGGAGGGGAGGGAGGGAGAGAATTTGGAACTCAAAATTTTTAAAAATGAATGTTAAAATCGTTTTCATGTGTAATTGAGAAATTTTTTTTTTAAGTCTGGCAATGAGGAGTAGGGTGAGTGTTCTGGGAGGTCATCTCATCCCAACCACTAGTTTAATTACTTTAATCTTTGGGATTCAAGGACTGCAAAATTCAAATCAAGTTTAAACAACTTTTCCTCAGAACACAAAAGTAACTTCAAGCTCTTTTCCTGATGCCTGGGTGAAAATGCTTAGACTCTTGCTTGGTTTTCCTTTGGGTTTGTGGGTTACTGGGGAATTAATAGCCTATTTCCTTCCAACAGAGCAAGTGGAAGATGCAACGGTTTCTTCAACAGTTTTCTGTTTCTTTCTAATTGAAACTGTAATAACTTTTCTTCTGACATAAACTCAATAAAACACAGAAAGGAAGCACGTGAAATTGAAGGACCATCATATTACCTCTAGGCTAAAAAGCAAATTAATTGTTGTAACAGTGTGTGGTGGATTAGATCTCCAGAGAAAGCAGGTTAGGAAGGAGAAGGCAGCTTATCTAACCAGTGAAAACATCACAACCTAAACCACTCCCCCAGATAGGAGACAGGCAAATCTTGGTGAAGCTTCAGCCCTGTCACAATGGACCAGAAATGATCAAGCAGGGACCAGCCAAGTTACTGGCCATATATTCCTACAAGTGTATGAATGAATTCAGAACTCTGTGATATTCTCTAAACAAGGTTCACCTCTGGTCAAAGTTAATTCAGTTGAAGTCATTATTCCGACTTTGAGGAAGTCTCTTTGGCAAGATTTGAATTACCCTTATCCTGGCTATCACTGATAGTCCTACTAGATAAAGTTCAGAGGTACTTGTTACATGGGTAATTGCTGATATAGTCAATACTTGAGCAATGTTCTCTGTTGTCATTTTTATAAAGGAGAAAATCAAGAACCAGAGATGAAAGGGACAAGAGAGGAGAGGAACAATGTACAAAGACATGGATTTGACTCCCTTGAGGGGAAGCCTGATCATCTGCAAGTTCTGCTTCAGGAAAAAACATGGCCCCAGAGAAGGCCCAGTACTTGAAAGCAGTTTCTGATTGAAGCCAGGGGCTGAGGGGATGCAAGCACAGGGTTGGTAGAGAAAGAGATACAGAGGAGTTTTAGGACCAAATTTCCTAGATCCAGAAGAGGAATTTCTGAACCAAGCAAGAGCTGGAGTCAAGGTGTAGCAATGACAGAAATATTAGGCCAAGAAGGAATTACCCAGTACAGATACTGTGAATTATGTGGAATGTGTAGGCCAGAATAAGAGGAGCAATTTTTTAGGTATTCTGAATGCTTCTCCTCAGTGGAAGGACTCCAACACTGAGGATAGTACTATGAATTTTAAAGGGACTAAATAGGTCCCCTACAAAGGGAGCTATGATTTACTGGATAAAGGGAGTTGTTGACTGGAAATCCCAAGTGTTTTCTGTTAGCTGAAGATGGAAAGTAAGTTCAACCCCTGAGTACTGCTAAAAATCTGGAGGACTTTATAAGTCCCTTGGGAACATAGAAGCCCCCATAATTATGTTAATATTTTATAGGCTTGGAAGCAAGTCCTTTTCCCTTTTGGTTTTTTTTTTTTGGTTGGGCTAAATAAAATTTTGCTTGTTGGTCTGCATGCTTGCATGGGAGCTAAGGGCACTTTCTCCTTTCTGTAGAGACCTAAGACAATAAGTCTAATTTCAATTTCTCCCAAAGAAACCCTGTGTTGAGGCAAAAAACAAAAGAGATATGTATAAGATCATAGCTTTAGGGTAGGAAGAGACCTTAGAAGGTAATGTAATCCAACCTTCTCATTTTATAGATGAGAAAATGAGACTCAGATGTTAAATACTTTACTTCCCAATAGCATTAAATGGCAGAGCTGGGATGTGAGAAATCTCCCAAGTTTGAGACCAGTTCTCCAGGTCATGGGTTACAAGGCTATTCAAAATTTCATCTCATACCTATAGCATTTGAATAAACTGTCCCTGGCATGTACCATTCCTAATCACCACCTTTCAGTAATTGTTATCATCTTTAAAAACTCAGGTCAGTTGCCAGCTGCCCTATGGAGGCTTCTCTTATTTCAGAGTCCTCCTCTGTGCTCTCTGTTTCTTTCAGTGCTCTCTTCCTTCTCAAACGACCTGAGATTAATTTTTCATTGTATGTGTGTCATCCTTCAATAGAATGTAAGTTCCCTAAGAGCAGGGACTAATTTGGGGTTTTGGATCCTGAAGGTCAGTAAAGAATCTTGCAAATTTGTTTTTGGACAAGATCTGGACTTTTGTTGATGTAAGGGAATTCTCAAGTGAGGATTCTCCTATCACCCATGTACATGAACTATTATTCTATTTAGAATCTTAAGGTTCAAATATGTTATTTCCTTTATCTTCACAACAACCCTGTGAGGTATGCGTACTTTATAGGGGCAGGAAGAAACTTAGTGACTTTCAGTGGTCACACAGCTAGTAAGTGTCAGAGGCAAGATCTGATTTTGGGTCTTCCTCATTTCTTGGGCAGCTAGGTGGCTCAGTGGATAGAGTGCTCGGCCTGGATTCAGGAAGACCTGAGTTCAAATGTGAGCTCACACACTAGCCGTGTAGCCCTGATCAAATCACTTAACTCTGCCTCAGTTTCCTCATTTGTAAAATGAGCTGCAGAAGGAAATGGCAAACCACTCCAGTATCTTCGCTAAGAAAACCCCAAATGGGGTCACAAAGAGTAGGGCAGACTGAAGCGATTTAACAAAAACAACAGCAACTTGTTCATTCCAAGTCCCACATTCTATCCACTTCAGCACCCAACTGCTTCTCACTATGCTACAGTGCCTCAGATTAACATCATTTAAAAAGGTTTATCTACTGTAAGAGAACCACCACAATCAGGTCAGAAGAATCCAGAAATCACTGCAACCAGCCAACACGTGACCTCCTTGTCAAGGGAAAAGAAATGATAGCCAAAGGCAAAACTGTTCAAGAGTACAAGCTCCTCTGCAAAACATTATGGAAGAGATCAGAGAGTTATAAGTAGCATAGAACAGTGACAAGTAGTGAGGGAAAAACAAACCCACAGAGAATTTGGCATGAGACCTCAACCATATAACCCTGATAGCCTTTGTAGATGAAACTGGAGATAGAAGGAAAAAAAAAACAATGGTGCTTCTTGTTGTCTTTGGACAGTCCTTAGAGATGGAAAATTAACTAGGCCCAGGATTGAATAGGAAGTGGAAGTCAAACTAGATTTCATTTGGGAAATTGCAGAGCCCTTTGATTATCTCGGATCATAAGAACAATGTACCAGTCATGCAGGGCCAGCAAGGCACATTCCAGGAAGGCTTTTACCTGGGTTTCAGGACTGAGGCAAAAAAGGAGATCACTTACCAGCTGATTGATCAAGGTTACTTCTTGGCAAGGATATTCGACAGGACTTGTGCACTTTACCAATAGTCTCATTTGCCCTGAAATTCTCTAATACACTGTGAGATATGTTTCCACATGGTAACTGATACTGAGAAGACCTAGCCTGCCCCAAACTGGCAGAATGTTCCATTGGATGGGAGGCAGGCTGACATGGTGTTACAAATCTAGGTAGTATTATAGCTTGGTCTGGAGTCCTCTGACATTAAAGTTTCTTCCCTAGACTTTGACACAGCCCAGGAATCTTCTATTCAAAGTAAGACCACAGAAGGAGCTAGCTGAATAT
>NW_027187419.1:88162660-88175160 GCF_028583685.1 Petaurus breviceps papuanus | reverse complement strand
TTTAAGATATCAGAATGGCAGGCTTTTGGCTAGCAATAGAGTATTTATAAGTAGTACCAGGAAAAATACATTTGCCTAGAAACTTGTGAAATTGATCAATATTTAAACTAAGAAAGGGAGGAAGAAAATTGTTTAGACATATCTATTAATACAAATCCCACAAAGAAGTACTAGGCTTGAGATAAGAAGAAAAGCAGTGGAAAAACCCAACATAGCAAAAGAAACCATACTCAGAAAAGGAGCAGTAATAATACTTGTGGCCTTAGGTGTCTATACACAAATGGGCAAAGTCTATGTAATAGAGATCTTAGTGCAAGAAAGTATATTTCACCATGTGGGTATCATTGAGATTTGCTGGAATGTGACTCATGACTAGAATCTGGCAATGGAGGCATATTACTGGATGCAAAGGGGATGGCAGAATAGAATTATATAAGAGGAAAATATACTCCTGTGAGGAAATTCCTTAACTAGAAGTGAGAATCTGGTTGGGAGTATTTGGTAAAAGTTCAAGTAGAGAGATAAGGTCAGAGGAAGGAAGGCTGGAATTAAGAGAAGAGGCCAAATGTTCTTATAGCCTCCTTTATAGCATCCCAGAGTTTCTTAACTTTCATCAGCAGTGGCTCCTTTGGAAGTCTGGTGAAGCCTACAGACACTTAAAATGAGAATAATAATTTCAAATGAATAAAATAAAGAAGACAGAACTACAAAGGAGACCAATATTTTGAAATAGTTATCATATTAAAAAAATATTCACAGGCTCCAGCCTGCCTCTATATTATGACTTCTATTAGAGACTCCAGATGAAAGAGGGAGAAGTAATCACCCTCTCATTCCAGGATCATCAGATTACTCTGCCAGTCTCTCTTTCATGAAGTATGTCCTTCAACTCAGAGAAAAGCAGTTTAGAGAGATAACAGGGCAAGTAAGGAACTGGGCTACAATTCTAATAACTGCATTGAAAGAAAGCAGGGTAAAGAGGAAAAAGATATTTATCTGCTTCCCCACTGTAAGGGTTATGGGATTTAAAGATCTTCCACACCCTGTTGGACTTGCTGACGTAGCAGGAAGAGGTGGGGCAAGAGGAAACAGAAGCCAAGCTAGAGTTCCTGCGGTGACTGGCAGCAGAGGCAGCAGCAGCGGTAGTATTAGTAGCCAAGGTGGAGGTGGAGGCGCCAACCCCTTTTTTGAGCCAGCCAGAATTTCTGCTAAGGCCTCTTGCTGAGGACTGGAACTTGGGGGAGCGGGGGGGGGGGGGGGGGGGGGGGGGGGGGGGGGGGGGGGGGGGGGGGGGAAGGGCACTGAGCTGCTAGGAGCATGCTTCCTGGACGCTGAGCAGTTGCCTTGAGTAGGGAGAGGAAGACCTTTGCCTGAGGTAGCCTGTTCTGTTTTAAAGGCTTGAGAATGTGGGTGTTTACTATATTAACTACGTGTGCCAACTTCATAACTACTGTGATGTCTTTGACTTTCTGGTTTGGGGACTCATTATTTGGTATTTTAATAAATGTTCTATCCCCCATGTAGACAGCCTGGTATATTTTGTGATTAATAACCACATCAGCATATTTATAATTTCCATAGGCATTGTGAATATTGCATTGTTGATACACCCATTCCACGCCTAGGTTTCTACAAAGGAGTTCTACCTCCTCTCAATCCTTCTTGCTTTTTCCATTTTTGAGTCTGATTATATTTTTATAAATTTCCCTTAACTCCTCATACCTTTCTCCATCGTGTATCCTACATGCTTCCCCAAGACCTCTCCTGAAGGAGGTAGAGTTGGGGAGGAGGGAGGGATAGAATATAGGTGTCTAGAGTTATTACTGATATTTAGGTGTTTGGTTTTTGTAAATAAAACATTCATTAATAAAGATCTAATTTTCCATACAATATCCAAGGGCAATACCAATGCACAAAAATAAAACAATTTTAATGGCACATATACTTTAATCATTGAATCATAGCTTTAAAGCTAGAAGGGGCCTTCCAGGTTAATTGAGACCCCAAAAGCTTAAATGGACATACAAGTAGCAAGCAGCCAAGCTAGGATTTGAATCCAGGCCTGCTGACTTCAAATCTAGAAGCCTTTCCATTGCTTCACACCATCTAGTTGTATATTAATTTTCTGACTTCTTTTGTTCTATCTGCATAGATTGCTCTATATGTCAGCCAAACTGATACTGCATAAGCCGTTAATAATAGAATGCTACATTACAATATACGCTTTCCAGTTTCCTTGATTGGTTTTTAGTATTCTGTAACACTTTTTTGTAATTAAGATTTAAATACCCAATCCCTCAAGACTTGCCATACAGAGAGCTGTCAATCAAGGAATTGGCAGCCTTCATACATGGCATGATGAAGCTCTTATCCTTACTCTCTGATGCCTTCAAGACCAGCTTCTGCAAGCTGATCCTTCATTTCACATGTCTTAGAACTCACTCACACTTCTCCTGCTTGGAAATGTAACACACAAAGTGACATCGTCATCCACAGCTAATAAGTTAGCTGCTATAAAAATGAACATCCACATTGAGTTGCCAAGCCTGAAGGATGGAGGTGTTACACTGCGCTCATTTATATATGTCTGCCAGGGCAATAGTACATATGCCTTTGGTAATGCTCCTAAGTTATGCAGAGATGCCGGCAATCATTTGTGAACTTTGTTTGCAGGATACAGTGTGATTTAAGAGCCAAACCAAAAGCATCAAAACACTTGGCCTTGATCGGGTACAATTCAGCAAGCAATAAAAACATGCAAAACCGGCCCTTGGGACATACATTTTTACAAAGACAGGCTATTTCAGTAAATTTTTCAAAAGGTCCCTAAGGCATATACATTTAATAAAAAAATCTAGAGGCCAAGGTGCTCTTAAATCTTTGCTTTGATCACACACACATACACACACACATAGTTCAGTGACTGTTTTTCCTTAGCCCTTCAAAAAGCAAAGAAAAACTAGAGCAGTCATCTCAATAAAAATGCATGGAGGCCAGAATTTTGAAGCATTTTTGAAGTTTCTGTCATCTTGAGCAAGTCACTTATCAATGCTGTAGGCAATTTTCTAAGACTCTAAGTTTCAGAAAAAGTGCCAACATACATTGGTAGAAGGAGGTTCCTCTCTTGGTAGTTTCTAATATCAATAAAATCACAGTTCTAGACCCTGCTACCATCCCTATCACAAGTGATTGAATTGCAAAATCCATCCTGCATGTTATTTGTACACTAAAAATACTAATTAAATACACACCCAAGAACTTCAGGGTTTTCTTCATTATTAGAAGCATTTAGCATAGGAAAAAAAAATCTTAATTTTAATGGAGATTTGACCCCCAAACCACAATGCCCAACTTTGATCAGTGAAATATATTTCTAAAATATATTTCTCAGTATAAGTGTATATTTCTAAGTATATATTTCTAAAATTTGTTTTTATAGTAGACAGTATTTGACAGAGAAGTACTTAAAGTTTTTGTTTTACATATGTATTAATTTTTTTAAAGAACCAAAGACCTTATTACTAAAAAAGATGATTAAGAAAATATCAATAACTATGAACCACATATGCCTACTTTTGCATCTCTATAAAATCTTTATGAGAATAATTTATACATGCATCAAGGGTACCGTTGGTGAAGAGGTTGAGAAGGGAATAGGCAGGGTTTCACCAATAACAGTCTGTAGCAGACCACATCTTTATGATTACACCTTTGAGTGAAAAGTACAAAGAATTGAAAATTTCACACTACAAATTATTTGCTGACTATGGAAAAAGTATTTGGGTCAGTGAAGAAAATATTGACTCAAAGGATCTCCTCTAATTAGACATCTCTCATGTATAGGCATGAATAAGGCAAGATCTAAGCCTGCAAAAAAATGCTTGGCCTAATCATGTTTGGTGTGTTGTCCAAGTGGAAAAGGAACTGTAGATGGTGAGGGCCTTCTGTTTTGTGTATGATATAGTGCTGATCACATCAAGCCCTAGAATGTTACAAAACCTCTTAAGTGAGTTTGGCCTAACTATCCACACAAGAAAAAGACTAAGTAGGTAAGGAACAGCTGTTGTCCAGAATATGAGATGCAGCTGAATGGAAAACCCATAGAGCTAGAAGTGAATCAGGAACTGAACACTATTCACACCCATTCCCAAATGACCACCCCACTGTCAATCTGTGTCCCCTGTGCCTTCTTCTGGACTCCCAATCAACCATTTTCCTCCATGTAGAGAGAAGAGAAAACAGAAAGCCGTTAGGGAAATTTACTGGAGGCAACATTGGGCTTCTCTAATTAGAAACCCAAGGATCACTGGAACCCTTGCGAGTACCTCAAGCCAACACAGGAAGGGAATGAGATGAAAGAGCTCTAGATTCAGGTTCTACCTCCTTCTAATTTCTCCCCTAACCGACTCCTATATTTCTTTAATGCTGTGCTTTGTCTTTTATGAGATTTTCTGCCTCGTCTCCTATACATATAACGTAAAGAAATCTGGAAGAAGGTTCCCAGCATGACAAGTGGACCTGCCCACCCCCCTTCTCTCCACTAATGGAGAAGTGACTGGAACACACAAACGAGAAGCGCACAGGTTAAAAAGCCTTGGATGGGATGTGATCTGCATCATTGGAGGAAGTATCCAGAATGGTGAGGTCATAAATTCATCACTATATATATCAAAATATGCGTAAAGGCTTGATATGTCCATATTCGTCATAAATACTTAAGGGGTGCATAAATTTCCATTTAAGAGTATTTTAAATTGCAGGGACTATATGCCTACATATGTGTGCAGATCAGTTAAGGAGTCCAATAACACAGTTGGGAGCTTGAGGTGAGAAAATGAGTAGGTGCTTGCTCTGTGCGGGAGTGAAATAAGCCTCTAACGTACCAAAGAAAAGTCAGGTGGTATATAAAGGAAAGAGTGTGCTATTTCTCACAATTAATACAAGTCAAATCTCAGAGCCTGGCAAATAAAAGATACTTAATATATGTTTGTTGATTGATTGGTGATTTGATTGCAATGAGTTCCATGAGAAAGCAATTACTTTGATTGTAACTGAAAATTATTTTGACAAATTTATGCATGCATGCATTCATTCATTCATTCAACAAACCTTTTACTGAGTATCTAGTGAAGAACATGTTGCTAGATGCTAGGGAAGATCCAAAGATAATTAAGATGGAATCCCAGCATTAAAGATGCTTACTGAATTCTGTTGCTGGCTGTGAGCTAAAATAGCTGTTTGGAAATGGTGGTTATGACAATGATGACAGCTAACATTTATATGGGGCTTATTTTGTGCCAGTGGCAAAGTCACACTCACTGCTGGGGCATAGCCATGATCTCTTAGAGTGGCCTCTCTTCGCTAGCACCCTTGGCAACGAGGGCTTGTTTCACTTGCATTGATTTCTTACCTGCTTACAACACCTGTTGAGGGTGGGAATCAATGTACCTACCTAATATCACATCATGGTCACTGCCTCCTAGCCTCATCTCTGGAACTGGACTACACCGTTTTCATCAAGAAGTAGTATAGGATTGTAACGTGGACTTTTCTAAGCATTCCCAGTTAGCCTAACAATGGAGGCATCTTGAGAGGCTTTTGGAACATGTCCAGATTGCCTAAAGTGGAAACCTCTACATCCCCTATCCCCTGGGTGAATGGAGCCTCCTTTCATTGGCTTCCTGGGTCTTTAAAATAGCTAAATTTTGAACCTGATCCCCTGTTCTTCTCCACTTTAGTTGCAAAAAGGGAGGGATTGTACCACCCATGTGTTAGAAGAGTAAATTTGTATATTTGTTATTATTCTTTTTGAAGTATAAATTTCTTTGTGAAAACTAGATGTTAGCCACTAAAAGGAATTAGGATTCATGGGATCTCCTCCTATATTTTGGGGGAACACCACCAATGGGGCTTGAGCCATTTGCTGAGACCCTAGACATTCTCAGTCCCCTTAAGGGTAAATGAGAAGCCTGGTGGAAGCATGAAACGTAACCTGGCCTTCAGATTGTGGGGGCCAGAGAAGCTAGGGTGTGTGTGTGTGTGTGTGTGTGTGTGTGTGTGTGTTGAGCAAAGTAGCTAGTTTCCCTGGAGGGGAGGGCTTGAACAACTGCCTAGTTAGTTCACAGGAACAGCAAATTTCAAATAAAAGAAAATATGTAATACAGGAGTGTTCCACGATCATAAATTCAAAGAACTAGAACAGACCTTTGAGAATAGATCCTGAGATCATCTAAGGACAGCAGCTAGCTGGCACAGCAAATACAGTGTGAGACTCACCATCAGAAAGACCTAAGTTTGAATCTGCCTCAGATGTTTTCTAGTTGTATGACCCTGGGCAAATCCCTTAGCCTCTGTGCCTCTGTCTCCTCATCTGTAAAATGGGGATAATAATAGTAACTGTTTCACTGGGTTGTTATGAGGATCAAATGAGTTAACATGTATAGTGCTTTGCAAACCTTCAAGTGTTATATAAATGCCAGTTATTGTGATGTTTATCTAGTTCAGCCCCCTTCTTTTATAGATGAGGAAAGAAGCTTGGTCAAGGTCACACAGGCAATAAGCAGCAGTCAGAATCTTGAACCCAGATCCTCTGACTCCACATCCAGCTTACTTTCCATTGAAACATTCTGTCTAAATAGATTATAACCACTGTCTAGTACATGACCAGAATGTACCAGCTATACTTGGACCACTGCTCAAGCAATAGGGACTATATCAGTAACTTGGACCATCACTCTCTATAAGAGGATCAGAAAATCATATGAGATCTTAAACTCATTTCCTGTATTTGTATCAAATGATGAAAATTGTACAGAACTTATATTTCTCTGTGGCAAAGACAATTTTAAAATATTTCTTATCATTAAAAAAAACTTCCAATTCTCTTATTATTAAAAAAAACACCTTACAATCCTATATGGATGAGATGTATGCAGATAATTATGGTACTAATTGATACATGGCTTCCATTAGTGAGTTCTACCCAGGGCCTCCATTCTGGGGAGAAGCCCAGCCTAGCTATGCTTTATTTCGCTCCTGGTTCTGCTTGTGTCTCTCCAGATATTGCCCCTACACTTCTTACTGGTTATCTTCCCTCTTCCTGGACCCTTTTCAGCTCACTTTTGTGTGTTAGGTTCCTTCATTAGAATGTAATCTCCTTGGGGAGGCTAGGTGGCACAGTGAATAGAGCACTGGCCCTAGAGTCAGGAGGATCTGAGTTCAAATGTGACCTCAGACATTTAACACAAAACTAGCCATGTGACCTTGGCCAAGTTACTTAACCCCAATTGCCCTACCTTTCCCTCTCCAAAAAGCAAAAAAAAAAATTTTTTTTAAATGTAATCTCCATGAGAGCAAGGACTGTCTTTCTTTTTGTTCACATTTTTATCTCCAGCCTATAACACAGTGTGTAGCACATACCGTATTTCCCCGATAATAAGACCTATCCCGAAAATAAGCCCTCCCCTTACTGTGTAAGATTCCTCTAAAATAAGCCCTCCCCCGAAAATAAGCCCTATTGAGATTGCTACTGTAGTGAAGGTGATCCCCTGCTCTACACACTACATTATGGTACCCTCTGTATGCACCATCCCCCCCCCCCCCCCGGGTGAAACACACGCCGCGCTCCGAGATGCATCCAATCAGAGCTGCAGCAGTGAGCGCGTCATCCTGTTCTTCCCCAGTGATTTGCTTATTGAATAAAGGTACATTTTTTTGTTCACATTTACCTGTTTATTAAAATTGCTGTCAATGTTCATTAAAATAAGCCCTCCCCTGAAAATAAGCCCTCTGGTGTTTTTCTGTCCAAAAAAAATAATAAGACAGTGTCTTATTATCGGGGAAACACGGTAGTAAATACTTAATAAATGCCTGCTTGCCTGGTTATATGATATTAATAAAATAGACTACATTTTAACTAACAATAAATGACTAATTCCTTATATAAATCATTACTATATCGGCTATCTGTACACAAACCAACCATTAATTAGTTAGAGCAAAGGTCAAAAATCAAGCAAAGTGGAAAATAGAATAAAGATTAAAGGGCGGCCAGGTGGCTCAGCGAGTAAGAGCACCGGCTCCAGTGTCGGGATGACTTGGGGATCAAATTCAGGCTCAGATACTTAGCACCACACCCAGAAATAACTGGCCGTGTAACCTTGAGCAGGTTACTTAACCCCGATTGCTAAAAAAAAAAAAAAAAAAAAGAATAGAGATTAAAAGACATTATGTGCAATAATAACAGCGTTATCACAACCAATTTAAACAAGCTGACACTGGAAAATGGGAAATGGTAAAAGTGAAAACTAATCATAGTTATTGCTGCTTTTTAGGGAAGTTTACCACTTTAAATAAACTGTTCAACATGATAAGCAAGCTAAAAGACCCCAGAGATTGCCTCACTTTGTAAACATTTAATGTTTGGGGTGGCTAGGTGGAGCACCAGCCCTGGAGTCAGGAGTTCCTGAGTTCAAATCCAGCCTCAGACACTTAACATGTACTAGCTGTGTGACCTCGGGCAAGTCACTTAACCCCAACTGCCCTGCCCTCCTCCCTTCAAAAAGAAAAAAAAAAGCATTTAATGTCCAGGTCAGGTGGAGAGATGTGGCAGACAAAGACAACACCTATCATCAGATATAAATTCCTCAACTAAACATTATAGGATGGAAGATTGCAATTGCAGACTTTTTTTTTTTGAGGAGGGAAGGCAAGGTAATTGGGGTTAAGTGATTTTCCCAAGGTCACACAGCTAGTAGGTGTGTCAAGTGTCTGAGGTCACATTGTAACTCTGGTCCTCCTGACTCCAAGGCCAGTGCTCTATTCACTGTGCCACCTAGCCACCCCTAAAAATATTTTTAATGAAAATTTGAGAAAAAATAAACTTTCACAGATAATCTTCAGTCAATCAAATTTTTACTATCACATTACTAGCTGAAAGGTATAAAGAATATGAGATCTCATTATGATTTTCCTTTGTTGGGCATAAAAAAGCATTTGACTTATGTAGTAGGTGGCCACTGGTACAGTTTCCAGTCTCAGGAATAAAGGTAGTATAAATGACTGACCTAACACAGGCAAGGATTATAAAAGAAGATATATAACCTGAAAGTATGTAGTTGTCAAACCCAGTGCAAAGATATATACTTTGGGATTTCTGGTTTCTAGTTCAATTACGTTCAGTTAAGTTCCAAGGCCTTCTGTTGCCTCCCCTTTTCTCCACAGAAACTATCTCCCAGGGGTGGCAAATGCAACCTAACAAAGAATGAAGAATCTGCCAGGTCTAAGAAGGCAGGAAACTGCCTTGGTTGGGGGGGACAAGGAGAACTCTTCATAGGGTAAGGGAAATGCCAGGCATCACGTCACCAGTTTATGCATGAAACAAAGGACTTTTCTGCTCTAGCTGCCTAGGGAACAGGGGCTATTGGTTTATAGCATCCTCTAATTCTCATATAGTTTATATCTGTTTCCTAGGGCTTACTTCCTCACTTATAATACATACAGTCTACCACAACATTGTAGAGCAAAATGCCACCAGAAAGGGGCAGCTAGATGGCACCAGCCCTGGAGTCAGGAGGACCTGAGTTCAAATCCAGTCTCAGACACTTAACACAAAAACTAGCCGTGTGACCTTGGGCAAGTCACTTAACCCCAATTGCCATCTAAAAAGGAAAAAAATATTAAATGCCACCATAAAGGGCTCTCCCCTAACAATATATATCTCCCTTGCAAATATTAAGATCAAATAATATTCCTGGAGAGATGAAAATAAGTGTTGCAGAAATCATTGCTCAATCATCCTCCTAATCAATATAACCTAAAGCACAAAGCAAGGAGATATATACCGGTCAATATATTTACTGCCATCACAGATTTCCCTGCTCAAAATCCAAATGAAACAAACACAACCTATAGACAATAACAACTAGCATTTACATAACCTTGTCAGTTTCATAAAACGTTTAATGTGCAATATCTCATTTAATCCCCATAACAACAACCCTGTGAGGTAGGTGCTATTGCTTTATAAATGAGGAAACTGAGGTTGAAAGAGATTAAATTCCTTGTTCAGTATCACACAGCTAGTCAATTTCTGAGCTGGGATTTGAACTCAGATTTTCCTGTCGTTCTGTCCAAAATTCTATCAACCACACCACCCAGCTGTCTTAATGGTTACACCTTCTAGATGTTCTGTTAGCAGCTGATAGCATGCTGATGGCATCAAACCCCAGAATACTTTAGTTTCCTAAATGATATCTACAACCACACAAAAGAGATTGGATTAATTATCTATAGAAGAGAAAACAAATGGATGCAGAGTGCCTATTGTTCAGACCATGACATGCAGGTGGATGAGCAGCCCATTGGGTTAGTCCAGAGGCAGGGAAACCTTCGACCTTGAGGCTACATATGGCCTCCTAGGTCCTTGGGTGCAGCATTTTGACTGAGTTCAAGTTTTACAGAACAAATCCTTTTATTAAGGGTATTTGTTCTGTGAAGTTTAGATTCAGGCAAATGGTAGCACTTGAGGACCTAGAGGGCCACATGTGGCCTTGAGGCTGCACTTTCCCCACCCCACCCCATCAGATGTATCTCAAGTATTCATTACAGCTCATTCCAGAAGAGAACAGAAGAAAGAAACAGATCAAGTGAGATACTGTAGATTAATTGAAAAAAAAAAAAAAAGAAACAAAAGAGCAAGCTCTGGACCTAGAATCAGGAAGACCCAAGTTCAAATCTAGCCTCATACATGATTCACTGTAAGACCCTGGGCAGGTGACTCAACTAACTTCTGTCTGCCTCAGTTTCTTCAACTATAAAATGGGAATCAAAATAGTATCTAATTCCTAGGGTGGTTGTTAAGATAAAATGAGATGCTGGTAAAGTACTATTAAAAAAACTACCTCTTATTATTAAGGGCTAGATCACATTTGCCAAAAAAAAAAAAATCCTATTTTTAACATGAATATACTTTAATTGATATATTTAAGATGAATATAATTTCATGATTGATTTCACATGGATATAAAATGTGGAACCCATGCTCTCCAAAGAATTAAAACTGCAGACAACATAAAAGGCAATATAAGAGACACCAGGTGGGTCTAAGAAGGCTCCACAAAATATTACCAGCAATGACATGAGTCAAGGGTCAAGCATAAAAGATATCACCAAGATGTGTATGACCAAAAAAGGAGATTGTCCAGTCATGTGGTGAGAATGAGGCAGAATAGCTATGTCCCAAAGGTGTCCACAAAGTGTGACAGGACCTAGAAATGTCTCCCATGCACATGGCAGTTCCATTAATGAACACTGATAAGAGAATCAGATATGGAGAGGTTGTAATCTGCACCAGTAGAGGGAGAACCAACATCAATAAAATCATGTATCCATTGAAATATCTTATTAATAATGATGATAGTGACAGTCAATAAACATTTTGTTAAACACCTACTATGTGTCAGATCTGGTGTGAAAGACTGGGGATACAAATTTGAAAAATAAAGACAGCCCCTGCCTTCACAGAACTTACAATTGATTGGGGGAAGACAATAAACTGAAGAAAGTTGAAGAGATGAAGATAGGAGAGAACAGGGACACCAGGGGATATGTGAGGGCATGATGTTTGTGGAATCAGAACCAAGCACAGCAACTAACAGGAAATGAAGTTAGCTGGAAAATTCTGAGACTTCTATAAAGGGAAGTGTGAGGAATTTATTGCTCTGCCATCTAGTCTTCTAATCAGATGGAAGAGGCAGCAGAGGGAACTGAGGAGGTGTTGAGATGTTGTTGCTGTTGATGTTGATGTTGCTGCTGCTGCTGCTGATGACGATGATGATGACGATGTTGATGATGATGACAATGATGATGACAATGATGACAATGATGATGATGATGATGACGACGATGATGAAGATGACGATGATGATGACGATGATGACGATGATGTTGATGACAATGATGATGATGATGATGATGATGATGACTGCCACTTATTTAGTGTGCTATGATTTACTAAGTGTCTTAAGTGCATTATCTTATTTGAGCCTCATAAAATTGTGAGGCCAGTGCTATAGGTACTATTCTGCTGACTTTAGTTTTTTTAAGTGTATTTTTATTCTGAATGTAAGTACCAAATAAAATGAGTGTGTGCATTTATATGTATATACATAAACACAATAGAACAGAAAAACAGTTGTACATGAAACTGCTGATTTTTTCTTTTTATGTATATAAAAATGCAAATTATAGCTTTCAAAAGTGTCCTATTTAGTTGTCCTTCTTTCTGACCTTTCTCCTGTTCTATTCTCTGCATTTAAAAAATGCTTCAATGATCCTCTTTTCTCTTTCTTCCTTTCTCCTTTCCTCCTTCTCTCCCCTCTTTCTTTCTCTTTCCTTTTTTTCTTTGCATCTTCTCTCCTTCTCTTTTTTCTTTCTTTTTTTCCTTCCTTCCTTCCTTCCTTCCTTCCTCCCCTCTTTCCTTCCTTCCTTCCTTCCTTCCT
>NW_027187419.1:88093774-88162650 GCF_028583685.1 Petaurus breviceps papuanus | reverse complement strand
CCTTCCTTCCTTCCTTCCTTCCTTCCTTCCTTCCTTCCTTCCTTCTTTCCTTCCTTCCTTCCTTCCCCTAAACTAGGGTGGTGGTAATGGGAAGGAAGAGGAAGTGCCTTATTTCTGCAATATTCTGGAGGCAAACTTGACAAAACATAGTAAATGATCACATACAGGGAGCGGGAGAGAGAGAAAGGATTCAAAGACACTTGGTAGTATTGTACTGTTACTGACAGTGACAAAGAAGTCAGAAATTGAAGCAGGTTTTCAGACAAAGATGAGCAATCAATGTTAGGCGATTTGAGTTTGAAGTGCTGGTGGGCTAATCAGACAAAGGGTCATAGATACAGAGTTGGAAGGGACCATGGAGTTACAGAATCACAGAATTGGAGAGTTCAAAGAGATGTAGGTGACCATCTAATCTACCATATACAAAAAGGAGTTTCCAGTCTTCCATACCTAAAACAGATGAACATCTGGCTTCTGCTTGAAGGCCTCTTAGGAACAAGAATCTGCTGTCACTCAAGACAGCCTTTGGACATATCTAATAGTTAAAATGTTTTTTCTGACATCAGCTTCCACTCACTGCTTTTGGTCCTGCTCTCTCACACCAAACAGAACAAGTCTAGTTACTCCAGCCCTTTAAATACTGGAACATGTCTATTATATCCTCCTCAGTCTTCTTTTCTTTTGGGACAACAACTGTAGTTGTTACATCTAATACTCAAATATCATAATACTCCAGGCCTTTTACCATCCTGGTCACTAAACACAATAGTCCAGATAAAATCTGACAGGAACAGAGTATGTAATCACCTTGTTCCTGGGAGCGGTGTTTCTTGTCAGAGTCCCAGGGTTGCACCAGCGTTTTTGGCTGTTCTGTCACAATGCTTACACTGACCGAACTTTCAGTTCTCTAAAATGACCAGACCCTTCCAGACAACATGACCACTCTGTCCCCACTATACTTGTACAGTTGATTTCTTTGTGCCTAAGTTCAAGACTTTACCTTTGGGCTTATTGAATTTCAACGCTTTAGATTTAACCCAATGCTCCAGTAGCCTATGAAGACTCCTTTTAGGTACTGGTTCTTTTATCCAGAGTGTTAGTTAGCTATTCTCACCATTTTGTGCCATCTTCAAATTTGCTAAGTACTCCAACTATGACTATCTTTGTCAAAAATAAAAATGTTAAGCAGCACATTAACAACTACTCTTTAAGTCCAGTCATCCAGTCAGTTCTGAATCCATCTGATTATATGAAGTGCCAGTAAAATATTTACAGCACTGACCATGACTATAAATATTCCCAGATAGTGCTCGATCGCAAAATATAACAGATTCTCCATATAGAGAACAGAACCAAAACATTTATTTAGACACCAGAAAACTGAATCCCAAAACCAGTAAGCCAGTTCCATGATAGTAGCAAAGATCTAAAGAAGCCATAACAACACCATCCTTTAGCCTTCACACAAACCAATATAATATCAATATTTGCTCACAAACCTCTCTCTTTCCTTGCCTGAGTGTCTTCTCCTACCATCTCTCTAGCTCTGACTTCCAGATTCCTGTGGGCTGTGCTCTACCATTCAATGAACGCCTCCCACCATAGGCTCCATGTGACTACATTCAGCCTATTAGGGGTCAGAGTTTACTTTCAAAGCAGTGAAGGTCTTCAAACTCCCCCCAGGTCTATCAAGGGACAAGGAATATCTTCAAATTCCCATTCCCATTACATGATATTATTGCCTTGTCCATATTCCTCCATCTTCTTCATAAGCACATATGAGATAACCTATCAAAAATTTTGCTCAAATCTTGGTAAAGTATAGACACGGCATTTTCTTCATCTATTAGTTAAGTAATCCTGACAAAAAGGAAAATAAGATTTAGTCTGATGTGGTTTATTGACAAAGTCATGATGGTTCCAGTCTTCTTATACCTTAGTCCCTAACACTCTTTAAGCCAGTGGCAATGGCCTTTTAGCTGTTCCATGAACAAGATGATCCATCTTTCAGCTCCAGACATTTCTCTGGCTGCCCCCATGCCTGGAATACTCTCTCTCCTGTGCTCCAACGACTAACCTCCTTCACTTCCTTTGAGGTCCCAGTTAAAATCTCACTTTCTATAGAAAGCCTTCCCCAATCTCTCTTAATTTCAAGGTCTTCCCTCTGTTAATTAGTTCTTATTTGTCCTGTTTATCTCCTTTGTATATATTTGTTTGCATGTTATCTCCCCCATTAGATTATATGCACCTTGAGTTCAGGGTCTATCTTTTGCCTCTTTTTGTATTTCCAACACTTAGTATAGGGACTGGCACATAGTTGGCATTTAATAACTTGTTTGATAGATTTGTTGGTTCTTTATAATCACCATTTCCTTTTCTAGATATTTGCCAATCATCTCTTTAATGATCATTTCAAGAGTTTCCCTAGAAATCATTTTCAATTTCATTGGATTAAAGTTTAAAACTCTGTTTCCTTTTTTGAAAACTGGCTCCAATCCTGTCGTTTTGTGAGTGAGAAACTGAAGCCCAGAGATGTCTAGGCAACTGAAAATAGTAATCTGGTACTTGGGAGAGAGGTCAGGATTGGAGATTAGATTTGGGAGTCAATGATGATAGCTGAAGTCCAAGTAGGAGATGAGCTCACCAAGGGAGAAAGTATAGAGAAAAATAAGAAGAGGTTCAAGATACTTGATTAATGCCTGCATTAAGGGGGTGGGGAGAAGATCCAGAAGGAGGCAGTCTGTAGTGTCAAAAGACGAAAAGAGCTCTAGCAGGACAAGGAGGCAGTGATATGCTTCCCCCACTAATAAAATTTTAACAGGTCTTTATAAATAAGACTGTGGAAAAGGAAAACAAGATCTTGTTCCTTTAAATGGAGAAGGTAGCATGGTGTAATGCAAAGAAATCTGGTCTGGAAACAGTCAACCTGTATTCAAATCTCACCTGTGATTGCTTACTGCCTATATGACCTTGGGCAAGTCACTTAACTTCCCTGGGCCTCAGTTTCCTCACCTGTAAAATGAAGAGGTTCATTAGCTAGCCTTTGATATCCTTCCCAACTCTAAATCTCTGATCTTCAGATCCTAAGTCTCCCAACCCTGCAAGAAGCAGAACTAGGACAGATATAAAGAAGCTCTATCAAATTATCGTTTCCTTATCTTGTTTACCTTTGAAGGAGGATGTTTGATTAACTCCCCAATTGTTGAAACTAGATGCTTTTGTTCTCACAATAGAGAAAACCAAGTATTCGGTTACTTTGTAAAGGCCCCCCGGGAAGTCTGCTTTTCTTGTTTTCCCTGTCACTGTAGGCATGGAATAAAATGGATTCTGGTGTCCTTGCATTCTTCCTGTGCTCCTGCTACAATGGCCAATTCGATGAGCCTGACTTCTATTCTCAGCAAAATTCCAGAACATGTTTATCGTTTGTGGCAGCATTTACTACTCTGGATTCCTCCCTATTCCTGTCACCTCTATTCTTCCCAGTTTCTGGAACCTTCTATACAGGGGATATTCCACACCTAGAATCTTACATATTGGGACCTGGCAGGCCTATCCCTGGTACCTCTTTGCTGATAGAATTAGCCATGAAAAATCAATCAGACAGTCCTGAGGAAGAAGCTGATTCTTGCTATGATCTTAGCTCTTGCCTAAGACTGCTCTAGTGTGGATTAGTGGTATGTTAGAGTCACCCTCCTGGGAAGTTAGCTCACAGTCCTAACTTGGAAAGTCAGTGAAAAAGTTTTAGAGTTGCTAGTTCATGGCCCCAGTGTGAAGGGCTGGTGGACTACTCTGATAGAAGAGCTGAGACCTTAGTCATTTCCCACAATGACTAGAAGATATGACCAGAGAGCTGAAGCTGGGTATGCCAAGAGTAAGAGAAGCCTCTTGGAGGAGTCATTAACAGACAGCCCCTCTCCCCCTTCTTCCTCATGCCATTGATCAAAGTTGTGTCCATCTTTTCATGACCTCATTTGTAATTTTCTTGGCAAAGATACTGGAGTGGTTTGTCATTTCCTTCTCCGTTTCATTTTACAGATGCAGAACTCAAGCAAACAGGGTAAAGTGACTTGCCTGGGGTTATAAAGCTAGTAAATGTCTGAGGTCACATTTGAACTCAAGAAGATGACATCTTTCTGACAACAGGACTAGCACTCTACCCGCTGTGCCATCTAGCTGCCCCAAAATGGTGGAATTCTCTCCCAGGGCTATGATAAAATGAGATAATATTTGTAAAGCACTTCGCAAACCTTAAAGCACTATGTAAAAATAAGATAAAAATTTGTTTTCTAACCATAAAAGAATGTGGTTGTTCCCAGCAAGAATAGCGTCTGAATCTACCATGAGGAGAAAGAGAAGTCAAAGGTCAGATTAGAACTACATCAACTGGCTGAAGCCTGAAGTGATGAATGCTACAGTTGCTCTTAGGGTTAAGTCCAGCTGAGCAGAAGAATGATTTGGAGGGAGAGAATCAGTCACCCAGGGGATGGATGAATATAGTTTGAGATGTCATGCCCAGGAAAGCGTTTGGCAAGCAGAGTTTGGACCAACTCATTTTAGCAGTAGAAGCAAGTGTTCAACACAGCAACTTCATTCTTTAAGTAGCTTTTTGGACAGTTTCTGAGACAGAAAGAGGACAGTGAAGTTTACAATTCCAGAGCTGTGAGTTAGCCTAAGTACACTGGTTTTCCTCTCTCAAATGCTTCCTTGTTAGATTTTTGTTTGTACCCACCCGCCTCTTACAGATACTGAGTCCTTTGGAGACAGAATATATTCCACATTTTGCTGTGGGCTACTCAGTGTCCAGCACTAAGCATGGTCTGAGATATGAATAAGACATGACCAGACCATGTGGGTAGTTCAAGGAAGAACCGTGAACTCCATTTAATGATTCTTAGGACAAGGTTTTTATAGAGCAAGGAGACAAAAAAGACTCAATTATTCTTATCATTATCTTAGTCTGTCATATCCTGGAAGCACAGAAATAAGGCTTTTGTTCTCTAGGTGCCAGAAAGTCTTAGGAAGAGTCAGTTAACTCCTTTCATATGCAGTCATATTACAAAGGATGCTCTGGAGAGCTGGATATCTGCATAAGAACTGACCACCTAAGAATTCAAATGTTTTGGTTTTGAACAACTAAAGTCTTGGGGTAGAGCCTATTGGTCTCAGAACTCAAACAACATCCTTTTAAGTGTAATTCATATCTAAAGACCCAAGGAGCAAGCTTAACAAAGCCCCATCCTGAAGGGCCCATTTTGAGATATATATCTGAGTGCTGCATCAGGCTTTCTTGGCTCCCCACAACATTTATGTGTGTAATAGGATGCATTTATTATTCCTGTGTTTGCTTTAATATGTAAGTATCTGCAATGTTTTGCCTTGTTAAGTAAATCGTTTGGTTTACTCTCTAAAAGTCTCATTATTTTGAGTTGTTAGGTTTATGGAAATGGAACTATATTAATGGAGACTGGAGAGCTGAAGTGGTCAGTGGGAAAGTATATTCTCAGAGTTTGAATATAAATGCACAGGACGTTTTTTTTCTGGGATCCTAGTTCTATGGCATGAAGGCAGATTAAAGTAAGAAAACTGGCACATAGAGTGAATAGGGTCCACACACCCCACGTGGGAGGTGGGCATCATCATCACTACTTAGTGATAATGATACCAAGTAATTACATAGAAATAATTAATAATGTTATTAGTAACAGCATTTGTATAGCACCTTAAAGTTTTAAAGTGTTTATAGCTATCTTATTTTATCCTCACAACAACCCCAGGAGTTAGGCACTATTATTATCCCCATTTTGCAGATGAGGGAACTAAGACAGAAAGAGGTTAAGTGACTTGCCCCAGTTCACACAGCTAGTAAATGACTAAGGCTAGATGTGAACTCAAGTTTTTCTCATTCTGAGCCCAATGTTCTATCTACTGTTCTTAAATGGACCTTTTTTTTTTTTTTTGAGAAGAGGCCATTAGATTTGTCAGGTAAGAGGTAAGTATTAACTTTAGAGGGAAAAATTTCAATTTTGTAATGAGGTCAGAAGTTTAAGAGGAACAGCTTTCGCAAAGAATTTTCCCAAAGAAGGGGGAGGAGAAATAGGGAATGATGTCTTAAGGGGATGGAACCATAAAGTGAAGGTTCTTCAAAGATGAGTAGATTTGGTTGCATTTGTAGTAAGAAAGGAGTGAGGGAAAGATGACAGTGGGAATCATGATAATGATGTTTAAGGAGATGGGAGGGGATAGAATCAAAGTGGATACAGAGGGGGTGGTCTTAGCTAGAGAAAAGACAGTCCTTTGTCCAGAACCAGAGGGAAGGAGCAAATGGCGGGGGTGAGATGTCTGAGGGATATGAAATGAGGACAAAGGGAGAGGGGAAACTTTTGTCAAATAGCCTCAAATTTATTTTATTTTATTTTGGTGAAGTATGATATTAGGTTTTCAGTTGAGAGTATGGGGAAAAGGGATACCATGGGAGGGTTTAGGAGAGATGAAAAGCCTTCAGTTGATCAATAAACATTTATTGACCACCTCCTATGCGTCATGCACTATACTATGCTAGGGATAAAAATAAGGAGAAGAAAGACAGTTTCTACCCTCCTTACAATCTAGTGGGAGAAGATAACACACTTATCTTCTGAATAAGGAAACTGAAAAGCAGGCTGGTGGGAGCAGGGAAAAGCAAGGGTAGCTTAAAAAAAAAAAAGATCCTGGGCTAGAGGAGGCCCTGGAGTAGAAGGTGGAGAGACTTGTTTTAGGGAGGGCCAGTGCTAGGGAAGGCCTTTAGAGGTCAAGAAAGTTGAAAGGCCTATGTCCAGGACTTGCTTGTCTGGCTTTCAGGGCCTGACACTGGAGAAGGCCCTGGGGCAGGCACTTCTAGCTTTTGCTCTCATTTTAGTTCTCCACATTTTAGGAAGGATAAAGACAAGTTTGAGCTGAGAAGAGGACATTTGGGATAGTGAGAGAACTGAAGAACAAGGCAGGTGAAGTAGGATTGATGGAACTGAGGATATTTAGTCTGAAGAAGGGAAGTTAGTATTGGAAGGGCTGTCATGGGAAGGATAGATTAGCCTTGCTCTGTTTTGGGCCCTAGAAGTAGGGTCAGTGAGAAGAAGCAGTAGAAGCAGATGTATGTTTGGTACAGGTATAACCCTGGTTTTTAGCCAAGCACAGTCCAAGACATTTTGCATGATATCTAATTAGTTGAGAGAATGCTATATGACTGGGTGAGGGAAGGAATTGGTGGGAGGGCTTTAGAAAGGAGGAAAATTCTTCATGTGGTCTTTGAGAAGATAAGCATGGTGCCAAGTTCTCTTGGGCACTGACTTCAGACATTTGTAGAGAGACAGACTTTGTAAGCCAACAAGTGGGGGAAGTTAGGTCCTCAACACATCCATAAATTTCAAATTTACTTACCAGATACATTGGAGAATTTCTCCTCAGGGAAGATCAGATACCTTTTTGGTTTTAGCTAAGATACCCCACTCCAAGAAGGAAAACTGATTATCTCTGTGAATTTTCAAGTATATTCGAATCTATATAACTTCTCCAATTTCTACTTGCTATTTGTTTGGATAAATGGATTTACTTGCTATTCTTTTTGCAATGGCCTTATGTGTAACTAGCTTTTAATGGGAAGGCAAGTATGCTAAAAGTATAACTAGCATTGATGAGAAGGCAAGCGAAAGCTATCCCCTATCTTGAAGGGATAATGACCAGGGAAACTAGTGGCATTTATTTTGAATCTGAAAATTATGTTCCTAGACTAACAATGTTTAGTGGGAGTAGATAGATATCACTTGAATTCAATATACCTCTCAGACATTGGAACAAAGAGTGCCCAATCTGATATTCCTTCTTCTGGTCTCCTCAAGGTAAGAATGGGCAAGATTCCAAAGATATCTCTCCATGTCTCCCTTTTACTTACACTTAGACAACCCATCTGGACATACATATCACACAGACAATATAGGGAAAACCTTTCTAACAATGAAAGTGTAATGGTGTTCCTGAAAAGGAAATCTGTCCTCATTCATTGAGGTTTTTGAATAGAAGCTAGAAAATCACTTGTTGTAGAAGGGATTCTTGGTCAGCTATGGGTTAAACAAGATGGTCTCTGAGGTCTCTCCAGCTCTCACATTTTGTGAATATGTGATTTGATCCCTTAAGTCTGTTCCAGCTCCAAACTTCATAAAGCTAAATGCTTATTACTGAATTTTGAATGTAGAGTGCAGATGTCGTGAGGTGGAAGGAGCCCTGCATTTGAAATTAGAGGTTCTGTTCCAACTGCCAATTCTTCTGTTTACTACGCAAGCTGTCTCCAGTGGATATACAACTTAGCTTCTCTGAGTCTCACTTTTCTCATCTGTAAAATAAGGAGGAGGGGTAGCTAGATGACGTGGTAGATAGAATACTGGGCTTGGAGTCAAGAAGATTCATCTTTGTGAGTTCAAATCTAGCCTCAGACACTTACTATCTGTGTGACCTTGGGCAAGTCACTTAACCCTCTTTGCCTCAGTTTTCTCACCCATAAAAAATGGCAGACCACTCCAGTATCTTGGCCAAGAACCCCATATAGGGTCACAAAGAGTCAGACATGACTGAAAAATGACACAATGACAAAACAAGGCTTGATCTCTCTCTTCCAGCTCTGAATTCAAGTCATGGGTTCCCAAAGCGGGCAATACTGCCCCCTGGGGGACACTAGAATGATCCAAAGGGGTATTCCAAAGGGGCAATAGTAGCCTTGAGAGCAATTGGGGGACATAGAATAAAAATAAAGTGGCAGTGGAAGCATAAGGAAAGAAGAAAATTTGAAAAACCATTCATGCATGTTTTATCTGTTGCAACAGATTTAAAGATGTAGTGATTACATTATTTTCCAAATACACAAACACACAAAATGCAAGTTACAATTGATCAGTGGTCAAGTCTACCAACAGGTCTTCATAAACAAGGTTGGCAAGAGAAGTTGCTATACATTGTAGGGAAGTCCAGCATAAATCAGCAGGAATATGTGCATGTAATGATTTGTTTACAATATGAGACTATACAGTTAGTTACATGATGGAACATTGTATCACCAGAAACCGCCCCCACAAATTTACAATGAATTATTAAATTTAAGATGCATCATTAAAAAAAATTATAGTTTTTAAAATGATGCAAATTAAAAGAAATTGTTAAAGGGTTAAAGAAAGTAGATTTCCAGGGGGTCGCTGAGTAATTTTTTTTTTAAAGTGGTGGTAGGCCAAATAAGTTTGGGAACCTCTGGTCTATAATAAAGACAGATTTGCTTTAATTTGGAACTATGCCCAAAGAGCAATCAAATTGCTCATACCCTTTAATCTAGCAATACCACTACTAGGTCTGTACCCAAAGAGATCATAAAAAAGGGGAAAAGACCTACATGTACAAAAATATTTATAGCAGCTCTTTTTGTGATGGCAAAGAATTGGAAATTGAGGGGACACCAATCAATTGGAGAAAAGTTGAACAAGTTGTGGTATACGAATATAATGGAATACCACTGTGCTATAAGAAATGATAAGCAGATGAATTTCACAAAAGCCTGGCAAGATGTGCATGAACTGATGCTGAATGAAGTAAGCAGAACCAGGAGACCACTGTACACAGTAACAGCAACACTGTGAGATGATCATCTATGATTGACTTAACTCTTCTCAACAACACAATAATTCCAAAAGTCTCATGATGGAAAATGTTATCCAGAAAGAACTGATGGAGTCTGGATGCAGATTGAAGCATATTATTTTCAGTTTCTTTCTTTTTTTTTTTTTTTTTGGTGTTTTTCCCCCTTTTGTTCTGTTTCTTCTTTCACAACATGATTAATGTGGAAATATATTTTATATGATTGTACATGTGTAATATATATCAGATTGCTTATTGTCTTGGGGAGGGGGAAAGGGAAAGAGGGAGAAAACTCTAGAACTCAAAATCTTATTTAAAAAATGAATGCTGAAAATTGTCTTTGCATGTAATTGGAAAAAATAAAACACTATTTTAAAAAGATTTGCTTTAAGGGGTGGCCAGGTGGCTCAGCAAGTAAGAGCACCAGCTCCAGTGTTGGGATAACCTGGGGATCAAATCCGGGCTCAGATACTTAGCACCACACCGAGAAATAACTGGCCGTGTAACCTTGAGCAAGTTACTTAACCCCAATTGCTTTAAAAAAAAAAAAAAAGATTTGCTTTACTGTAAATTTCAGAGTTTTTTAAAAAATAAATTTGAACTCACAAAAATAACAGCTACTGTTAAAACCACATTTTAAAAAATATTTCTAAACTTGAAGGGTTCATGACTTCATACTGATTACTTAAAAATCAAAGTAGTAAAAGTACAATTATCTTCATAGATAAAATTAATATGGTTATATGTTCAAGTTATTTTGTTTGGGTAGTGTTCAGGTTGGAAGAGTTTTACAGCCTGTCTTCCTGCTCTGATTTACAACTCTCAAAAGAAATCAACCAAATGGCAGATCCCTAGTGGAGTGGGGGTAGAGTGGTCTTTTCTTGTAGCTGGGAATGCTATGGAAGTCCTATGGTAGGGAACTTCTGGGTAAGGAAACTCTTTCTATAAAGGGAGCTGACATCTTCTCCGCAATTTAAATAATTGACCACAGCCTAGATAAGTAAGTAGCCTCAGGTCACATAGACCTTATGGATCAAAAGCAGACCTAGAACCCAGCAATTCATGACCTCATCACTAGTTTTTTAGAAACTTCACAGCTGCCTCTATTGTTTTGGACACCTTAGCTATAAAACTGTCTTCACTCTATCCACTTTAAAAACATCACACAACATTAAAAGAGGATCTAAAACTGAGATTTTCTTTCATTTGGAACGTTTCCTCTTGAATTTTAATCTGAAACATATTCTTGACATTATGTGACTATTAGGCCTCAGTGTTTTCCAGTGACTTTGTGCATTTAACTCTAAGCATATTTAACAATCTTCTGACAAAAGAGAAATGATACTAATCCTTTCTTTATTTGCCTTTCTGAAGACATTTTCTCCTTACTCTTTGATTTATATTTCATTCTGTTTAAATAGGACTAATTAACATAGAATTCCTTCCCCTTTAATCTAAGGGCAGATATCAAGCACTCATATAAATTACTTTATTAGACAGAAAAAGAGAAGACAACCTACTATGGTAAACAGGAATTCCAAGGAATTCTCCTAGTAGTAAGGCTATGCCCTTCTTATTCTTTCATTCTACAAACATCTATTCATTGTAAAGGCCATCATCACCTTAGTAGTTTGTGGATTGGTTTGGGTGGGGTTGGATCACCCCTACCCCCCACTTCTCACCCCCAATCAAGTGATAAAGTTAGTGATTTCTGTCTCTGAATAAGGAAGTTGAGTGGGAGGTACAGTAAAAAAAAGCACTGATTGTAGAGTCTAAGGACCTGGATTTAAATCCTTCCTCTGGTTTTTATTTATTCCTCCGATTTTTATTTCCTTACCTATGCCACTTTAGGTAAGTCACCTTCCATATGTCTCAGATTTCTTCTATGTTAAAAGAGATTGGAATAGGTTATCTCTAATGACCCTTCAAATTCCATGATCCTGTGTCCTTGGCTCTAGGAGTGGTCTGGGAAATGCTTATTACCTATTTGACTTCAGGCAAGTCACTTTCCCATGCTTCAGATTCCTCATCTGTTGAAAGAAGCTGGAATAAGTCATCTCTAATGTCCTTTTGAATTTTGTGATCTTATGTCCTTAGCTCTTAGAGATGTTGTCTGGGTCAAGACCTAACTAATGAAGTTACTTGTAGATAAGGAATCTTTTATCTTTAGGTGGCCCCAGTTATGGAGGAAAATTCAAGTCTTATAATTTGACTCTGATTGGAATCAGATGCCTAGGATTTAAAACTATTTACTACCTTTGACTCTAGGCAAAGCACAGAAGGGAAAAAAATAGTAAAATGATCAATGGGATAGTGGAGAGGTGATTTCTAAAGTGGAGTTCACCTCTAGATCCAAAGTGTTGGAGTTCATGGAGACATTTGTCAGAGCTGAGAGCCAAGGATAATAAAGCTGGATTTTATTTACTGGATTATAGATTTAGAGGCAGAAAAGAAAATAAATTGTAGTATGTGTGCCATAGCAAGTGACAAATACAAAGAATTAAGAGAAGCATGAAAACCATATCTGAATTGATTCACAATAAAATAAATAGAACCAAGAAAATCATGCACATAAAGACTACAACAATATTTATGGAAAGAACTAAAGAAAAATGAAATTGAATGCTCTATTAGTGACCAATAAACTTGGCCTTGAAGAAAAGTGGTGAGAAAATTCACCTCCTTTTTTTCTTTGCAGTGGTTGTGGACTATGAGTATGGAATATTGCTTGTTTGGTTTTGCTGAAGTATTTTTTTTCCTTCTTTCTTTAAAAAAGAGCTGCCACAAGAGATAGTTCATTTAGTAAGAAAGGAGAAAAATATGTATTTGGAAATAAAAATTATCTGAATCCAAAAAACAGGAATAATATACTTTTAAAAGATTTAGAAGTGGAAGAAATCTTACAGAACACAAGTGGAGTCCGCTTCAACCAGAATTCATTGTTAAATTTTCACGGTAAGCAATGTCAGGCAATGCTATAAATCTAGACTTGCTTTATTGTTTTGCTGATTATTTAGATTTGAAAAAGTCATGGATAAAAAATGTTAATAATGTAGATTAAATTTAAAAGTATGTCCTGGAGAATCTTTACATGTGACTTGGAACCTGGAGATGGTTGCGGAAATGCCTCCACTGATCCATGCACAGATGTTTGAGATGTACAGGAGGTGCTGGCCTGAAGACTCCTGATACCCACTAAAGCTACTGTTATAGTGGGTTTCTTTACTCACCCAATTGTGATTTTGATCCTTTTATTAGTTCTGTTCATGTTATGGATCTGTTATCCATTCTGTATGGTGCTCATCATTTCTGCTTGGACTGACACTGATTTGATGATGGGGTGCTTGGGATCTATGTTTGTAACATCAGTCTGTAAAACTTTGTAACATCAATTTGTAAAACCAGTGTGTAAAATCACATTTCCCTTTCCCAGCCTCAAACTCTGCCCCTTTCCCCTATCTGCACTCTGCCTAGGCAACAACTTGTGACTCCTTTGTCCTTGCTTAATCTAGCCCTATTGTAGTTGCCTCATGTCTCCTCCTGTCTGGCCCAAATCTCATCTCCAAATTGAACTCCTCAAACTTTTATCTATGCACTGAAGTCACAAGTTCCTCTCAGTCAGCCCTAACTTTTATCTATGCACTGAAGTCCCTTACATCCATCCGGTCAGCCCTGACAATGGCAGCCCTACCCTTTAAAAGTAAAAGGCTGTGCCCCCCTTCACTTGCAGGTCCCCTAAGGATCCTTGCCTGCTGTAAAGCGTATAATAAACTTTTTCAACTCTGACTCCAAGTAAGGCTGAGCTGAATTCTTTCCAGACTGAATCGCAGGTTCTGGTCTTAGATAAGATCAGAGTTCCTGCCGAAACTAATAGCCATCCCTCATCATTGGGAACAGACATCCTTGTACTGCAAGGTCATCATTCACAATTTGTCCCTGGAGTTTATGCAGAAACCCATTGTGTGATCTCTAGCTTCCTTTGCTGTCAATAGTTCAACTCCTCATGGAAGAACACTGTGGCAAAAGTGGGGAGAAACTGGGTGCCTCAACCATTTGAACACCTACAGAGTGACTTTTATGAATTTCCAAAGTCTCTGAGATTGGGTATGCAGAGATGAAACCATTGGGTAGAGGTCTTTCCAGATTCTGCTGACTAGCCATACCTCCACTAAGGTTTCTGAGTGGACAACCTGAACATATCATTCCCAATTGATTGATCTTGGTCCAAGAGAGAAAACAAGCCCTATGGGCCCCTGGACCCAGTTAAGCTGAAAAGGAACCCCCAACACCAATCAGTGGTCTTTGGCTGCTTGTTTATTTGACTGTGATAATTAGAACCCAGTCCCTCACTGGTTATCTACTATGCATTTGTTGTTTGCCTTTTATGCCCTGCTTTGCATCCTTGGGGATGGGAGAACAGGAGAGCCCAACAATTATATTTGTCTGATTCACCATTGCAGCTATGCTTTTAACTAAACCAACTGCTGGATATGTGCTGGATTGTCTTTGGGGGAAGGGATGACACTGATGAATGTACAAGTAGGCATCCAGGACTTGTGTGTTTATTATTCTGTTTTTAATAATATTTTATTTTTCTCCCAGTTACATGTAAGAACAATTTTTAATACTGGTTGTTTTTTTTTTTGAGTTCCAAATTCTATCTCCCCCCTCCATGAGATGATACACAATCTGATAGAGGTCATACATGTGCAGTGATTATAATTTTTCAATCAATTAGGTAAACTTAGATACATGAAGCTGGAAGAATGAGTCCTCCCACTCATTCACTTTTAATTAGGAAAAGATCACCAACCTTTCAATTCTCACGCTCTTTGAGCTTAAGACATATTGTCAGGCCACCAGTCCCAAGTTAACAAGTAAAACAGGAAACAAGTTCCATGAAGAAGGATGGGATGGAAATCTGGTCCCCATGGAAATGGCTAAGCTCTTGGCTCCTAAATTTCTAATGGCTAAAGTATCTGTTTTGAGGGGCGGCCAGGTAGCACAGCGAGTAAGAGCACCGGCTCCAGTGTTGAGAAGACCTGGAGATCGAATCCCGGGCTCAGACACTCAGCACCCACCCAGAAACACCTGGCCATGTAACCTTGAGCAAGTTACTTAACCCCAATTGCTTAAAAAAAAAAAAATAAAGTATCTGTTTTGGGATTTTCTCTTGTGGACAGAGGAATGATATAGGTCCTATTGTGGTGCTGCTCCAGGAGTATGGTTAGCACCAAAAGGATGTGTGTGTGTGTGTGTGTGTGTGTGTGTGTGTGTGTGTGTGTGACTGTCTGTCTGTAAAGTCCAAGTTACCCCATGTTTTAACTTTGCTTAACTTGTGAGTATGTGGCAGGCAGCCTGTAGGAGAGGGTGGTTGGCATTAGCACTGATCCCATTACTGTATGATGATGATGATGATAATGTTATTGTTTGTCCTTCCACTCTCAAAGAAGACCATGACATCAGGAAGGTGATGGCATGCATACCTTTCAAGTCAATTGGCTTTAAGTGACAGAGGTCTGTGCAAAGTCACCAGCCTCACTTTCTTCTCCAGTGCCATCTGGGTCCAGTGGCAAGATATAGATCAAGACAACCAGACATGCCCCCAGATTATGTAATGTAACAATGATGCAATAAAAGAGGAGCTAATGTGGTCCTATTCCCATCTCAATGAAACATGTACCAATTAGGACTATCTTACCCATGTATGGGAATTGTTTACTCTTCCCTGCCCCCCAAGGAAGGGCAATTGGGGTTAAGTGACTTGCCCAAGGTCACACAGTTAGTGTCAAGTGTCTAAGGCTGGATTTGAACTCCAGTCCTCCTGAATCCAGGGCTGGTGCTCTATTCACCTAGATGCCCCATTTACTCTTGTCTATGAGTTAATGCATGCTTTGAATGGGCAGGTCCACCCAATTTATTGTTCTGGAGCTCTCAATAAAATCCTTTTACATTTCAAATAAGTAAATAAAAGTGTGTCCTGCATTGCTTGGTGGTCATACATTTACTAGCATACTCTGCCTTAGATGCCACCTAGTTCTAACCCCTGGTTTTACAGATAAGAAGAAAGGGAAAAGGAGGCCTAGAGGCCTACCATGGTCCAGAAACAATAAGGAAGGCCTATGGCTAGGATTTGAACCCAGGTCATTTGTTTCAAAATTCAGTGCTCTTTTTGGAGTACATTAATAAACTACATAATAATAATGAACTATAGTTATTAATTAAAAATAGTATTATTTAGAGATTTTTGTTTCTTGATATTTATTGACATATATTTGCAAATAAAAATAATTTTCACTTAGAAGTTTATTGGTGGGGCGGCCAGGTAGCACAGCGAGTAAGAGCACCGGCTCTAGTGTTGAGAAGACCTGGAGATCGAATCCCGGGCTCAGACACTTAGCACCCACCCAGAAACACCTGGCCGTGTAACCTTGAGCAAGGTACTTAACCCCAATTGCTTTAAAAAAAAAAAAGTTTATTGGGTTTGTTCAGTGTATATTCTCCAGAGCCTAGATAGAAATAGGATTCAGAGTTGCAAGGTACCTGAGATACCAGGCATTCCAACTCCCTTATTTTACATAGGAAAAAAACTGAGCCAGAGAAGCTAGGTGACACAGTGAATAAAGCACCAGCCCTATGGTCAGGAGGACCTGAGTTCAAATCCAGCCTCAGACACTTGACACACTTACCAGTTGTTTGACCTTGGGCAAGTCACTTAACCCAACTGCCCTACCTTCTCCCCTCCAAAAAAAAAAAAGTAAAAAAAAGAAAAAAGATAAAACTGAGACCCAGAGGGATCCAGGGCCTTGCCCAGTGCTACAGTTACTGTCTACAGCCCGGTGCTACAGTTACTGTCTACAGAAGGATTTATACTTGTCTTTCTGACTCCAAATACAGTATTCTTAGATGCTGTTTTGGAAGCAAAAAATTCAATTCAACAAATGTTTATTTAGAAGCTACTAAGTAAGAGAGGAAGTGAAGTGAAGTAGAAAGAGATGCTGGACCTGGAGTTCACAAAGACCTGAGATCAAATCCCGAGCCTTAGGGATAGCTAGGTGGCACAATGAGTAGAGCACCAGCCCTGTGGTCAGGAGGGCCTGAGTTCAAATCCAGCCCCAGACACTTGACACACTTATTAGTTGTTTGACCTTGGGCAAGTCACTTAACCCCAATTGCCTTGCCTTCCCCCTCCAAAAAATAAATGAATAAACAACAAAACCCTAGCCTTGCTAGCCAGGATAATGACCAAGTTATTTGGCCTTTAGTGAGCCATAGTTTTCCCTACTAACATGGGAGTGATAATACCTACAATACCTCACTCAAGAGGCGGTTGTGGTTGTGAGAATCTAAGGAATTAATATATCTAAAATACTTTGTAAATTTTGAAGCTCCCAGTGGAATATATTCCAAGCATGGAGAATAGTTTATGAAAATGCATGGAGATAGGAGATGCTCCTAATTTAGTCCTAAGAGAAAAGAATGCATATATAAAATGTGTAGAGAACCATTTTATCATACATTGCTCTACTATTTTGGGGTATTAATTGGTGTTCTGAACCTTGATTTCATTGGTCTAGGGCAGGGCTGGGGAACATGTGGCCTCAAGGCCACATGTGCCCCTCTGGGTCCTCAAGTATGGCCCTTTGACTGAGTCCAAGTTTTATAGAACAAATCCTTTTATTAAGGGGATTTGTTTCATGAAGCTTGGATTTAGTCATAAGGGTGCACCCAAGGATCTAGAAGACCACATGTGGCCTCAAGGCAGGTTCCATACTCCTGGTCTAGGGGAACTATAGGTGAGGGAACTTAGCATCTACAAACGAAGGCTGGTAATCTACAGTCTTAGTTACTTAGGGCACTGAGAAAGTAAGGCATTTGACCAGGGTAAGGTAACCTGTACTTATTTGAATTGGGACTTGAACCCAAGTCTACCTCATTCCTAAACTGTCTGTCTAACCACTATACTGCAACGTTTCTCATTTTGGTTATAATACATTTATGTGCACACCTCCTAGGAATAGTCTAAATAGTAAGTGTTGAATAAATTAAGTGAACATACAAACAACAAGAACATACTTGTTTCAACAATTTCTTTACAGTAAGTGTGAGTCCATTTGGGAAAACAACACAATTCTTCATAATAAGCATAGAACTGTCTGACTCTGAAAGGTCAACTGGTTTTAGTTTCCTTGTGGCAGGGCCATACCTAAGTGAGGAGGAGTATCTATCTTATTTTAAAGACCTCCTGAAAAGCAAAGCTAATTCCCATTTCAGTATTTAAAAGTTACTTTAAAAAAATTATTTATTTACTTTTAGTTTACAACATTCAGTTCCACAAATGTTTGTTTTTTTGGAGGAGGAAAGACAAGGTAATTAGGGGTAAGTGACTTGCCCAAGGTCACACAGCTAGTAAGTGTGATAAATGTCTGAGGTCACATTTGAACTCAGGTCCTCCTGACTCCAGGGCTGGTGCTCCATTCACTGTGCCACCTAGCTGCCCCCAAAAGTTAATTTTAAAAGGGGGAATGAGGACTGTGTAGCCCCTGCATAGCTTGGGCTTTTCTTCTCTAAGCATATACCAGACCAAAGAATAACTATTTTATAGTTTATTGAGGGGAGAGAATTTAAACAGGACTCTACTCTTTTTCACTTATGAAACTCTCTCCTATTTGTCAATTGCTTTTTCTGTTTGATTTTTTCTTCTATTATCCAGGGAATACTGAATATACTGTCAGAAACTTTTATATAGGAATCTAAAAATATTTTTTAAATCGGTCCTCAGTCTTCTCTTCTCAGGTCTCTTATTCCAGTTCCTTTAAATTTGTTAAACTTATTTTTCAGCCCTTTAATCAACTTTATATCTTTCTGATTACGTTTCCTCATAGTCTGCAATATTACTTTTGAGTTTTTTTCCTCCATGAAACTGATAGGATTTAGCAATTTAGCCCTTCCACAGACACACCCTTATAAAACCAGAGAGACTTTGTCTGAAGTCCAGAATTATTTGGTCACAAGCTTGGCTGTATTTTTCCAGCTGTATAGTTGATTAAAAGATTTCTTCATACACTCAAAATTGACACGTAGAAAACAATTAGTATGGATCCAAGGAAGGTGAGGAAAAAATCATTCATTTATTCACAGAATATTTACTGAGTGCCTAATTTGCTAAGTAGGATAAAAAGAGGATTTTTGATTTCAAGGGACTTGCATTCTAACAGGGAGTATGACATACCACACTAGTTCAGGCCCTTATCATCTCTTGCCTGGACTATTATAATAGGTTTCATATTGGCTTCCTCGTGTAAAGTGTTTTCCATTTCAATCCATCCTTCACCTTGCTGCCATGTTGAATTTCCTAAAGTAAAGGTCTGTCCATGTCACTCTTCTGCTTAATAAACTCTGGTGGTTCTCTATAATCTCTAGGAGCAAATATAAATTCCTCCCTTGGACATTTAAAACCCATTACTATGTGGTTCCAACCTACTTTTCCAACATCTGTACACATTACTCCCTGGGCATTCCCTAAAGTCCAGACAAGCTGGGGGTTTTTGCTCTTCCTAGGGTACTGTCTATCCCATGCCTACAATGTACTCTCTTTAAGAATCTTTTTAAAACAACTGAAACCCCACTTTCCACATGAGGACTTTCCTCCTCCCCTCACCAGGTGCTGTCCTCACAAAATCACCTTGTATCTATTTTGTATTTTCCTCCATAAGCACTTTATGTCTCTTCTGATAGAATGTAAACTTCTTTATTGACAGGGACTGTTCCACATCTACTTTCGTCCCTAGCCAAATACCTGGCACATAATAGAAACATACTAAATAGTTGCTGACGGCAGCTGTGTGGTACAGTGTGTAGAGCACTAGCTTGTACTCAAGAAGACTTGAATTCAAATCCAGTCTTGGACACGAAGGGCTAAAAGGATCTTGAAATAATAGAGTCAAATTCCCACGGGAATGAGCAGGCAATCTTGGATACTGCACATCAGTGTTTCAATCCTTATGAATGCATAATAAAACATCTGTCATGTGGTTACAAGCTTGCTACTTCATCTAGAACCAGCCAGCCACCATTAGACCATTCCTAATTGATGAAGAATTCATGTTTCCACTAGGTTACTCTTTACATGATGACTCACAAACTTAGGACCGACATCTCAATTCTTATTGAGGGGATGGGGTATAGACTTGGGAGTCAGCTTTTTTCCTTTTTGTGCTGGGTCAATGTCAAGGACTTCTAATTAGATCTTTCCTGTGCTATCTTATTACTCATGAAGTAAGGCAAGTGGAAACAGTATCAGGCCCTGATAAGATGGAACCTGCCACTACTATTCTCCATTAGGTCAGGAGCTCCCTGAGGACCCAGACTTTTTTGCCTTTTTTTTTTTTTTTTGTATCCCAGCACACAGCATAATGCTAAGCACTAAGGAGCTGAATAAATGTTTAGTCATGGTGCAGCTAGGTGGCACAACAGATAGAATGTTGGGCCTGTAGTCAGGATGATTCATCTTCCTGAGTTCAAACCCAGCCTCAGACACTTCTTAGCTGTGTGACCCTGAGCATGTCACAACTTTCTTTGCTTCAGTTCCTCATCTGTAAAATGAGCTGGAGAAGGAAATGGCAAACCATTCCAGTATTTTTGCCAAGAAACCCAAGTGGGGTCACAAAGAGATGGACACGATTGAAATGATGAAACAACAATGAATGTTTATTGACTGACTCTGTCAGTCTGTCCTGTCTTTTCCTATCTCACATCTCAATCTCTGACTCCTTTATATTGTCCACAGCAGTTCTCCAAATATCCTTGTCTCATCAGTTCTGTATGTACAACCTCCGCCCTCTCCCCAAAGGCTATCCAAAGACCAGATGGAGAAGACAACTAGGTAACCCTTACTCACTTCTTTGGCTTAATATATTGCTGACTCAAGATAAGTGATATAATGTAATCTGAGCAGAATAATCCACAAAACTAGTATCAACCATTAACACTTAAGCTGAAATAAATTTAGCAAATTAGCAGCGGAGATATCTAGTAGAGCTGGGACAAATTTCATTGTGGAGAAAAGCAGGATACTGTGTTATAGGATGAACCGAGGTGGGACACCATAGTTGTGAGCTACAGGTACTCTAGTGATAGCCTGGGGTCACTGGACACCTGGAGCCCCTTCAAAGGGAGGAACTGATATGGACAAGAGAGACAACACATGCAAACTCTTTCATTATTATTTTACCTCTAGAAACAATTGTTCTTCTGTTATTGATCACCCTGGATCAGGGTCCCAAATGATATCATTTAAGTGGATAAAGAACATTAGCAGGTGCTAGAGAAAGATTCTCCCTCTATAGGTAGAGAGGATTCTTCTCTCATCTCTTAAAAAGAATCCTTGCATTTCACAGCCATCCCAAAAAGGGAACAATCCCTCCAGAGATGGGTCCACCTATATCACCATTAAGCACTGACCAACTGTCATAGACAGGGAACCCCAAGAGGATGCCCAGGAATGCCCAAGGATGCCAAAGCCACCCAGAGCACTGGTCCTGCTTTCAGTTGAGTTCCTGAAGTCATAATCCTGAGAAGTAATTCTTGTGCAAATGGGAGCTGGCAAGGGCTTTTGCAGGAGCTGAGGTATCTACCTCCTTAGCAACCACAGCTATTGGGGAACCAGAGAAGAAAGTTCTTGACATCAAAAATCTTGGCATTGTCAAATGGTTCTGATGGGGTACCTGGGGTCTAGGTCAATTTGTGAAACCAACTTGTAAAACCAGTCTGTGCAGTTGTAACTGCAATTTGTATTGTAAAATTGTTATCTGTAAAATCCCTTTCCCAATGTTGGGCTCTGCCCCTTCCCCCTATCCCTACTAGGCCTAGGCAACACCTTGTGACTCCTTTGTTCTTACTTAATCTCTTCATGTCTCCTCCAGCCTGGCCCAAACCCTCCTTTGTCCTTGCCTCAAGTCTCCTCTGGTATGGCCCAAATCTCATCTAAACTATCTATGCACTAAATTCACAAGTTCCTCTCAGTCAGCTCTAACCTTTATCTATGCACTGAGGTCCCTTCCATCAGGTCAGCCCTGATAATGGCAGCCCTACCCTTTAAAAGTAAAAGCATGTTCCCCTCTCACTGGCAGGTCCCCTAAAGGACTCTTGCCCACTGTAAAGCCGTAAAAATAAACTTTCTCAACTCTAACTCCAAGTAAGGCTGAGCTGAATTCTTTCCAGACGCCATTGCAGGTTTCTTGGTCTTGGATAAGATCAGGGTTCCTGCTGAACCTATTGGGATTCCGTCCCTCATCAGTTCAAGATCAGAAATTATTATGGTTTTATCGGTGGAAAAGACATTAAAGAAAATGCATTACTACTTTCTCTTTTGTTACTGCACCTTAAGGACCATGGGGCCTTTCTGCCACACAGTTGAAAACTGCTACAAGTGCTGTCTCCCCCAGAAGAATGTGAACACCCTTTAGAATTCGAAATCCTTAAGAACAAGGCTTAGCTCTTTTTCTGTTTATATCCTAGCACTTAGCACAGTGTATTTGCATATAATAAGTGCTTAAGAAATGCTTTTTTACCCATTCATTCACTCTTGTCTTTGGAAACTGATAGGATTTACCAAAGGGGGAAAAACCACTTTGTTTCACCAAATCAGCCTATAAGAAATAGACCATTGGTCTATCTTGAAATTACAGAACATTATCAATAGAAATGACATTAGAGATAATTTTGTTTCATGGTCTCAAACACAAACTGGGAGTCTTTTAAGCTTATAGAATAATAAGAGCTGATTTTATAAGTTGCTTTAAGTTTTATAGAGCACTTCATGTATATTATCTCATTTGATCCTTAAAACAACCCTGAGTGTAACATTTCCATTTGTCAGATGAAGAAAATACATGCTATTTCTTTCTTACACAACTTTCTAAATCTTACCTTTTCTTCACCTACATTGTTATTCCTATTATCTATAGAATGTGAAAAAGGGACCAATAAAATCACTTAAGGAGCTTCAAGCAGCCTTATCCTGGTATGTGCCACCATTTAGAAATTCCCGATAGTGTGACTTCCTCATTTTAAAGAAAATTCCAGTTTAGAGACAAATGAAGAGAATCCTCTAATTTCACAGGATCATAGTTTACAGCTGGGAGTAACTTCAAAAAGTCATCTGATATTGATGAGGGATGGCTCCCTCTAGGTTCCGAAGGAATTCTGATCTTATCTAAGACCAGAAAACCTGCAATAATGTCTGGAAAGAATTCAAGGTCTTAATTGGAGTGAGAGTTGTAGAAGTTTATTGTTATGCTTCTCATAGAAGCGGGCAAGAGTCCTTTGGGGGGACCTGCCAGTGAGAGGGGTACATGCTTTTACTTTTAAAGGGTAGGGCTGCCATTGTCAGGGCTGACCTGATGGAAGGGACCTCAGTGCATAGATAAAGGTTAGAGCTGACTGAGAGGAACTTGTGACTTTAGTGCATAGATAGTTTAGATGAGATTTGGGCCATACCAGAGGAGACTTGAGGCAAGGACAAAGGAGGGTTTGGGCCAGGCTGGAGGAGACATGAAGAGATTAAGTAAGAACAAAGGAGTCACAAGGTGTTGCCTAGGCCTAGTAGGGATAGGGGGAAGGGGCAGAGCCCAAGATTGGGAAAGGGATTTTACAGATAACAATTTTACAATACAAATTGCAGTTACAACTGCACAGACTGGTTTTACAAGTTGGTTTCACAAATTGATTTAGACCCCAGGTACCCCATCAATATGATTCCTTCATTTTGCAGATAAAGAAACTGGGGCACACACATTTGCAGCACAAGGTCATAGAGATAATAAATGGAAGAGATGGCCTTCAAACCCAGGTGCTCAGACCCAAATTTCCTGATGTGAAAAATTTTTCTTAAAGCTTCCCCCCGCCCCCCCAGCCATCCCCCTTCTGAAAAAGTTCTTCAGAAGGACATTACTGATAATGAGATTACATTGGAAGCCTTGCAGGATTGGGTGGAGACAGATTCTTCTGCCCAGATCGCCTAAGATTGGGAGTGGTCTGGTGTGGTTGGGAGGTGATCTGATAGAAAAGGTATTTCCACTATAGGGAGGTGGGGTGATATCAGCCCCTGTTGAAAAGGTATTGTACAAGGATTGAGTGACCTAAACCACCTACTCAAGACCCTTTTAAAAATTAAATTAAATTAAATTTTTCTTTTAGGAGGGGAGAAGGCTAAGCAATTGGGGTTAAATGACTTGCCCACGTTCACAGGGCTATTAAGTGTTAAGTGTCTGAGGTCTGATTTGAACTCAGGTCCTCCTGACTCCAGGACCAGTGCTATATTCACTGCACCACCTAGCCGCCCCAAGACCCTTTTTAAAATATAGCCCATCTCCCAGTGTGTTGACCAATCAGAATTGACTGCCACCCCTTGGGAACACCTACTCTTCAAAAGGGCATAAAACTTAACTCCAAATCCAAATCTGGCCAGTTCTGGACTGTAAATCCCATGCAATTCATTTTACAACTTTGTGAAAGAAATAAAAAGATGGACTCTGCCTAAGTCTTTTGTCTCTTTCTTAGAACAAACTGTTTGGGGGTCGACAATGTCTAATATCCATGCTCTCCTCAGTTGGTCTACCACATTTATTGATTACAAACACCTTGAGGAACTTGATATTAGATACTGTAGGAGTTTAAAAGAGGACTCTGTTGTAGAGTTTACAGAATATATACACATCTAAGAGCCAAAGAACACATCCCACAGAACATTGTGTTAATGGGTACATATCAATATGAAGATGATTACAATGAATTAAGGAATTGTTCTCTTTATTTTGTTGAACTTGAATTTTGTTGTGCAAAATACCTCTTGAAAATGAGACATTGCTTAGAAAAGTAAATAGAGTTAGAATTATGGCAGGAATGGGCTGTGTGGCCTTTAACAGGTAAGTTAGTTTACTCAGCAAACTCCAATAGCTCCCTACTACTGAAGAGGTTGCCCATAAAGAGGGTTAGGGTTACTCTGGAGGCCCCAAAATACCAACATCCCGGGTCCTGCTGAATGAAAATCTTCTCAGCCAAAGAAAAGTAAAGTTTATTAAAAGTTCACTTGTATTAAACACAGAGTAAGCCTGTGTTAGGTCATTCTATGGGGCTCTCACACCACATTGTGTGAGATGGGTTCTTATATACAGAAGGTTGTGGGAGGAATCTAGGGGTGGTCTAGAAGAGGAGTTTGGGGAGGGTCTTCAAGAGAAGTCAGATGAGGTCAATGAGTGATTAAGGGTGGGAAATTGCTGGAGGTTACCTGGAGACTACAGACAAAGGTGAACTAGGCCAGTTTAAGGGTGTATTGATATTTTGATAGGCCCAAGGGTGAGAAGTAGATGGACAATGGAGGGCTAGGCTAGTAACTGAAGTGTGGGCCCAGCCACAATGTAAGGCTTATGGCCCCATGCAAATGCCTCATCAAATGGGATTTAATCAGAGTTCAAGGCAGGTTCCCAGAGCCTGCACCTCAAGGACTCAAGGAGAGCTCAAGGGGGCTCCCAGAGCCCATACCTCATCACTACCTCTACAAGAGTTTCTACCTTGGAGTCCACAAATTAAAAAAAATTTATATTGTGACAACTGTATCACAAGAGAATTGATTTCTTTGTAATCTTATGTAGTTTATTCTATTCATTTAAAATATTATTTTTAAAGGAGGAGGGACCCATATGCGTTAGCAGATTGACAATGGGTTCATAAAGTAGAAAAAAGTTAATAAGTCCTTCTATGGGATATACACATATTTACATATATGTATATGTATGCGCGCACACATACACATATACACACATTTAGCATTTAAAGCTCTTCATAAACTGGACTCTCTCCTATCTTTCCAGTGTTACAGAATGCTTCCCACTTCCCTCTCTGCTATCCAGCCATACTTGGCTATTTGCTATTCTTCAAACAGGATACTATATCTCCTATCTCCCCTTTGTACTAGCTTTCTCCCCACTTCCTATGTCCAAAATACTTTCTCTCTTAACCTCCACCTCAATCTCTGGATTCCTTTAAGACTCAGCTTAGTCTTTTCAGGGTCTCCTGGCTGCTAGTGATTTCATTTCTAAGGTTCCCATCTATCTATCTATCATGTGAGTATCTCCCACGTACTGATTGATATCCATAGTGTCTCCCCCAATAGAATGTAAGCCTCAGAAAGGCAAGAACTGTTTTGTTGTTTGTTTTTTTGCTTTTGTTTCAGAGCTTAGCACAGAGCTTGTAAATAGCATTTACTTAAAACTGTGTGGGATGAAAGAGATCAGTCTCAATCTGAAATTAGAAAAGGTCTTTATTCTTTCTCATGAGAAAGGGCCCTCTGCCCCTGTCACTCAAATGGCATCTGCCAGGGAGAGAGCAACAGGTAGAAGCAAGCCCATGGTTATATAACCTTCTAACGCAGAAACCCAACCCCCCAACTGGCCTTCACTCTCATTGGTAGGGAGGCTGGCCCACAACCTTAAGTGTGGGAATCTATCTTGGAGACAAAGGACACAGAAACATGTGGGTGTCCAATGCAAGCCCAGGAAGGAAGTTTTATCCATATTTGGCATATCTTGTGCTGAGGTGGCACCATTGCTCTAAGTCCCAGATTCCTGTAAGGTCAGGTGACCTCTAAACTTAGGCCTAGTGGATGCTGAAGCCCCTCTAGATTTTTCAGAATGTGGAAACTTCACTGGAAATTATCCCTCACAATATATTCTTGTTGATTGATTGACCCAGAGTTCTTAGTTTCCTTATTGGCAAAATACTAGGGTTTGCTTAACCAAGATAATGTCTCAGGTACCTTGTAAGTCTATAATTATATGATTTAAAGACTTCTCAAATCATTCTAAGGAAAGAATAAGAAATCTGCAATGCATTTGCATAGTTCCCATTAAGGTACTCATCCATGATGCTACAAAGGACACCATGTACCTTCATGCACAGTTTCTATTGGTCTCTGAAGTAGCAAAGGGAAAGATTTTTTTTTAAGTGAAGTTTTAAGGTATTTAAAAAAAATTATCTCTACCTTCTTTTTAGTTCTCTTCCCTCTATCAATAGCATTTCTACAATGCCTTCTCCTTTGCTTGAATCCATCCTAATCTCAGGTAATCATTGTCCTCCTGCTTTCTACCCTTTTCCTTTTTATAAAATAGGAATTATATTTCATGATATATGTTTATATCCTAACTGATTGATACTGATGGGTTACCACAGCCTATATTTTCCATTTTTAGGCAAAAGTAAGCAAGTAGGAAGTATTCAGTGATGGGAGAGTGGATTTTCTTCTTGGGCTTGAGTTAAAGATGAAATTGTCTTAACCCAGTCCAAATATAGGGTCAGTAAACTTTAAATATATATGTAGACATATAGATAATTTTCAATATAATATTTCATTTGTAATCCTATGCATTTTAAAACATTCTGAGAAGGAATTACCACAGGTTTCTTCTAAGACACAAGAAAATGTTAAGAACCCCAGTTTCTAGTCCCTTTAGGGTCCCAGGACAGAAGTACAGAAGGTTACTTGGTTTTCTCCACCCAACGTCCTTCTTCCCTCCTTTATTTCCTTTTCTTTAACTCTAACCCCTCCACAGGACTTTTCTTCTTGGGGTTTTTTTCTCATTTCCCCTAGGAATCCACCCCTGGTTTTGGATTCCACCCCTCCAAGATGGTGATTCTGTAGTATCCTCTCATAGGGAATTATCCCTTTCAAGTACTGCAAAGTCCACAGCTCTGACTTCCTTAATCTTTCTACAGTAGCACCCGATGCACAGCCCTGGAAATACAGAATCCCTGGACGTGTAAGTGCAACGATGCCCATGGATAGAGTATAGGGCATCTCAGATCTGTGCACAGAGATGGGGAGGAGAATGTTTGTTTTCATTGGACAGAACACAAATTATAGTCTTTTGAATCGCTGACTTGCATAATTACAACACAGTAGCAATAGCTAGTATTTCTATAGCACTTAAATGCTTTCAAAACATTTAAAATACATTATTTCATCTGTGCCCCACAAAAATATTGTGAGCTAGGTGTGATTATCTCTCTTTTACAAATGAGGAAACCGAGGCTGAGAGTGGTTAAATGACTTGCCCAGAGTCACATAACTGGTAAGTGTTAGATGGGATTCAAATGGGCCCCCCCTTGAGCTTTCCTTGAATTTTTGAGGTGCAGGCCCTGGAAACCCCCCTTGAACTCTGATTAAATCCTCCCATTTGATGAGGCATTTGCATGAGGCCATAAGCCTTACATTGTGGCTGGGCCTCAGTTACTAGCCTAACCCTCCACTGTCCATCTACTTCCCACCCTTGGGCCTATCAAAATATCAATCCACCCTTGAACTGGCTTATCCTACCATTGTCTGTAGTCTCTAGGTAGCCTCCAGCAACTTCCCACCCTGAACCACTCATTGACCTTCCCCAAACTCCTCCTCTAGACCACCCCTAGATTCCTCCCACAACCTTCTGTATATAACACCCCATCTTGTCTCCTTGTGTGAGATCACCATAGAATGACCTAGCACAGAGTTACTCTGTGTCCAATACAAGTGGACTTTTAATAAACTTTACTTTTCTTTGGCTGAGAAGACTTGAGTCATATTCATTCGGTAGGACCCTTCTGTGTTGGCATGTTGGGGTCTTCTGTACCCCTAACCCTGTATCTCATCCTTTTATGAACCTCTTCAGCTCCACCTAGTTTTCTCTATAGACAATAACAATAGAGAGTATTTTTAAGTGTGAGAATAAATCTCTTAAGTTTTATTTGATCACAACAGTAAATTCTTTTTTTTGGAGGGCAATGGGGTTTAAGTGACTTGGCCAAGGTCACACAGGTAGTTTTTGTGTTAAGTGTCTGAGGCCGGATTTGAACTCAGGTCCTCCTGACTCCAGGGCTTTATTCACTGTGACACCTAGCCAACCCAACACAACAGTAAAATTCTAAGGGAAAGGTTACCCTTAGCAGAAAGGTCTCAGGATCTTAAGAATTAGATTAACAAAATTAGATTAGAACAAAACAAACAATTCTGTTCTAGAAGAAACAGAAGAGCTGTGTAAAGAGATAAGTATGCATAAGGAAAGAAGTTATCAATCAATTTAAATTTTCCTTTATTATTTTATTGCTAATTTTTTTTTGAAGCCATGTCTCACTATGTTATTTGTTGCTGTTTTCTTTTATACCAAGAGGCTGACTGATTTATTGGCTAGAGCACTCGACCTTGAACCCAGAACTGGGTTTGAATCCTGCCTCTGCACTTACTAGCATTGACACCATGGGCAAGTAACTTTAAATCTCTCTGGGTCTCAATTTCCTCACTCTTAGAATAAGGAGAATGGATTCATTGACCATCATGATTTCATTCAGTGTGTGTGTGTATACACATACATTCTTGTTTTATACTTGCTATATATAGACACCCACACACATAGACATATATCATAAATATACACACAGTATGTGCATTTATGTGTATAATTATATGTCTGTATTATATAAGTATTATACACATATAATACTGTGCATGTTTGTGTATACACACAAATGAATGAAATCATATATACACACATAGTGAATGAAATCATGTATATACATTCGCACACACTCATGTTTTTTTAACATTTCTTTCTTTATACTGCACCACCTTAGACAAGTGTTCCCATATTTCTATGAATTCTTCATATTCATTGCTCATTACAACTTAAATTATATTTTAAAAAAAGGCAGCAGTGTTCTAATAACAATTCAGGAAGCAGAAGCCAAATAAGTAAGAGTGGCACTTCCATATAAGAATAGTGTTGGAAATGTTAAAGCTAAGAATGAGGTAAGACCATCAATGAAAACAAAGGACAAGAGAGGATTTTTTTTTTAAGTAGCTCTGTAGGGAGCTAAAAGATCTCAAAAAAGATAAGACAGAAAAGGGATGGATAATGATAATATGTGGATGGTCTTAATGATTAATGGAGGGAATGTGGGGATTATCATTGCACAAACTACAAGAAAAACCCCCTTCTTCCAAAACCTTGTTTTTATAGAGGTATTGATATCCAAATATGCAAAAAAGGCATGGTGAAATAGGGGAATCTTATTGGTTGATAGACTTTGCTCTTTAGGGCCAAAAATAACATGGAGTGGGGGAGATGTCACAGGTTGGGTGAAGCATGGAGCATCTCCACTGACTAAGTGGTCATAAGATAGTCACTTGCTTATATTGGACAAGAGAAAGGACTTTCCATGTAATTGAGTCACTTTTGCCACATGGGGCTTGGTCACTGAGACAAGGAAAGCAAGGGTGGAGGACCTCTAGCAAGCTTCTTATGATTAAAAAAATGAACTTACACAATCTGCAGCTCACAGCTCTGGGGTCTAATATACAGAATTTATAATCATTGCCCCTATGGAATCATATCAAATAGATTAATACTGATTGGAATAGGGTAAGGGTCCTAATGAATTTATTTTGCACAAGATAGACAATTACTTGACTCTCACTCTTTGTTTTTTGTCATGGGGATGATTTTTTGCTATCAGAAGTATGGATCGAAAATTGAAACCAAGATAAGAGTAGAAATAATGAGAGTATTTAGTGATTAGCTAGTTAAAAGAATTCAAATAACAAGTAAATTTGATGAGAGTCACCATAAAATGATGAGGTATAGGGTTAAGGGTGCTCAGAGACCCCAAAATACCAACATGCTGGGTTCTGCTGAATGAATTTAACCCAAGCCTTCTCTCGGCCAAAGAAAAGCAAAGTTTATTAAAGGTTTGCCACATCCGGTAGACTCTTAAGGAGCCTTGGTATCTGTGATGCTCAAGGGGGCCAGAATCATCTGACACAGTGATTCTGTGCTAGGTCATTCTCTGGCCTTCCTTCTTTCATGGAGGCAAGATGGGTCTCATGTACAGAAAGGTTGTGGGAGGAATCTAGGGGTGGTATAGTGGAGGAGTTTGGGGAGGGTCTTCAGAAGGAGTCAGATGAGGTCAGACTCCAGTAATGAATGATAAAGGGTATGAAGTTGTTGGAGCCTACCGGGAGACAAGGGCCAATAGTGGGCTAGGCCAGTTCAAGGGTGTAACAGATTAGGTTACAGATATTTTGGGAAGATCAAGGGTGGGAAGTTGCTGGACTTCGGAGGGCTAAACCAGCAACAAAGGTTTGGGCACAGCCTCAGTGAAAGGTCTATGGCCTCAGGCAAATGCCTCAACTGGGAAGATTCAAGGAGAACTCGAGGGGTTCCCAGAGCCTGTAGCTCTTCTAATTGAGACCCAGAGAAGTTAAATGATCTGCCTAGGGTCCTAAAGATTGGGGAAGGCAAGATTTTGAACCAAGGTCCTGACTGATGAGGTATGGGCTCTGGGAACCTCCCTTGGACTCTTGATTGAATCATCCCATTTGGTGAGGCACGTCTGTTGCTAGACTTCCCACCTTTGAACTGGCCTAGCCCACCATAGTCTGTAGCCTCCAGCTACTTCCCACCCTTAATCATTCATGGACCTTATTAACTCCTGAAGACCCTCCCTGGCTCCTGCTCTGGACCACCCCAGGATTTTCAATGGCAATGAGAGCTCACCTGACGCCCCCAAAACCAGGATGCTTTCCCAGGCACGGCCCCTCTCTCCCGACGAACTTTCACCTAGAAAAGAGAACTCTCCCCCGGGCTCCCACCAGCTTCTCCTGGATGGGTCGCGTTACCGCACTGGACGCCTAGCGGCGCCCGTCTCGGCCACTCTGGATTCGGGGATCTGAACCCGACTCCCTTTCCATGGGCCGAGGGCCACGGAGGCCATCCCTTCGGAAGGGCTCTCGCCTATGTCTCAGGACCGACTAACCCATGTCTCCCAGAGCCCATAACTCATCACTGACTCCAAAGTCTGTTCTTAGTTATCAGTCAATAAGCATCTTTTAAGGATTTATTGTTACTATTAGGTGACTTCCTGTGGGGATAGGAAGAAAAAAAGTGAAAGAATCCTTGCCCTCCAAAAGCTTACATTTTAATGTAAGACATTACATGTACACATATTGTTGAGTCATTTCAGCCTATCCCACTCCCCTGTGACCCTATTTGGGTTTTTTTTTTTTTTTTTGGTGGGTAAAGATACTGGAGTGGTTTGCCATTTCCTTCTCTAACTCATTTTACAGATGAAGAACTGAAGCAAAGAGTGACTTCCTCAGGGTCACACTGCTAAGTGTCTGAGGCTGGATTTGAACTCAGGAATATGAGTCTTGATGGTTCCCAGCCCAATGCTCTCCACTTCCCACCTAGCTACCTCTTCATATGAGTATATAAAGACAGCATATAGGAAATGTTATGGAAATTGCCTTTCAGAGGTAGACGGACATAAGACTGATCTTATGCGCTGAGGATCAAGTGGTGTCAGTTAACATCTGAATACAGGTCTTATGAGATAAAAGATTGTGTGTGTGTGTGTGTGTGTTTGTACTGAGGGGTGGGGGTGGCAGGCAGAGTGGAAAGGGTTCAGCCCTGTGATTGTGCAGGTGCAGGGAATTCTTTCTTAAGACAGTTTCTACCACTGCCCATCCTCCTCTACAATTTATTTTCAACTCTTCAGCAGTTGTCTGGGACAGTGGGATGTGGCTTTAAGGTGGCACTGCTAGTATGTGAAAGAGGCTGGAGTCTTTCAGGGCAACCTTTCTTTATAATTTTTATTACAATATAAAGAAGTTGCAAGTTCCCTTTCCACACCTACCACAGATCTCCACCTTAACCGACTTCCCTTAGCCCTCCACTCATTTCAAGTAACCTTTATTAATTACCTACTATTTGCAAGGCTTTCTAGTTGACCCTTAGGATACAAAGTATTCCTCTTGTCCCTCGGGCAGGGTGGGGATAAAGCCCATAACACTGATAAGTAAAATAACTAGTATTTAGAGGATTACCTGGGGTAAGATCTTCAGAAAAAGCTTTCAATAGATGCTGGTCAAAGAGCTAATTCTCGAAGGACTGAAGGATTCCAAGTAGCCTAGGTAAGGAGGTTCTAGATTTAAGCTAGATTCTCAAGCTTTAAATTTATATAGTTCCTCGAACTCTCCAATGCTCCAGGCTGCCACCCCATGCTCTCTTTCTAAAGGTGCAGATAGCTTTACTCAGGTAGGGAGAGAGATCTCTTTCCCATTCACACACACAGGCTGCCGGACCATGCCCAAACTAAACCCCGACCCTAAATGACCTTACCAGGGCCAAGCACCACCTCCAGGCAGGGGGAGGGGCGGGCGAGGAGGGCTCTTACTCTGTATCTGCCCCCCTCCTCTCTCCTCCAGAGGCGCACACAGCTGGAACCCTCCCTGCAGAAGGTGCAGTTCGCGCCTCCCCACTCCAGCTCGCCTCAGTGCCCACAAACAGGGCTCCTCCGTCTGTCCCTGGGTGGAGTGAGGTTGGCGGGGAGGGAGATGAGGCCAGAGATGAGGGTGGGGTGGGGGCGACCCCACAGATCTCTCCTCCTCCGCCCCTGCGGCCGCCCAGCTGCTGGCTCCTTGTAGCCGCTGGGTGCCGGGACTGTTAGCCGGGGTCTCAGCCCTTCCTTACTAATGTTTAACCCAGGGCTGGAAACTTGGGAACGACCTGTGACACTGCACCCGGAGAAAGCGAAAAGCTGAGCTCCCGCTTCTCACCTTTTACTTTTGCTTTCTGCCTTGGCCCAGGGAAGACCAGCTTGAGGGGTGTTCCCGACAATGAAGGTCAGTAAGTAATGGTATCTTGCCTTTCTTCAGCTCTTAGGTTTTTGGGGTCACTGTCCTCCCTTTTCAGTGATACTCTGCGCGCCACGGGACACTGCGCACAGGTTCAAGTGAATTTACACAGCCCTCTTAGTCAGTTGAGGGAAGGTGCCTGAGCTCCTTTACACTCTTGGTTTCTGTCCCAGAGTACTTTTTTGGGTTGGGGGAGGAGGGCGCACAGGAAATAGGGTTTTATTAACAAGATAAAAAATGCACACAGTCTGTCATAGGTAATCGTAGATTTAGAGCTACAAGTTTGGTTTTCATTCAAGCACACACCAAAGAAACAGTTCTTGTGCTTTCAAGGATGTAAATAATCATCTTCCTAAGTCATAATCACATGCAAACTCTGGCACTGACATTCACAAAGGCCTGTCCCACTGGATTCTTGTTCAAATAGTGTGTAGAGAGGATAGGCAGCGGAACTGAGGAAGTCCAGAAGTCTGACGTTCCATAGCAGCTTTGACACTTGTGTCCTTGATCTCTTCTGGACCTCAGTTTCTGTTTCTGTAAAATGGCGGGAGTTAGATAAGTCTGAGTCCCCTTCCAGAGATCCTCAATACAAACCTCCCTACCGACTCCTTTCTCCCCTCAGGTTAACACATGCACCAGTTTACAAACCAATACAGAGCCATCAATCATGTGTCATTCTAATTTTCATCATCTTTTCCTGTTTTTGCAGACAGTATGGGGTCTCTTAGCGTTGCTGGGGGCAGTTGCCGTCATTGTGATCATAACTGTTCCATCGGTTTTGCTGACCAGAAAAAGTAAGTCTGAAACTTTGGTCTCTAAAGTGATAACATCATGGAACAAGAATGTTGCTTTTTCTCATCAAAATTAAGAAATCAGCAAGGCTTTTGGGGAACCGAACTAGCAGATACTTAAAAATCATTCTAAATCATTGTGCCTTTCACTGGGATATGACTGTTAACTTTTGTACGGTCTTGGTTGGCTGTAACATACTTAGCTTTTTAACATAAAACCTTATCTAGTGCCTTGTAACTGTCGGCTTTGTGGGCTGTCTTATCGACACTTTGTATCTCCACTATGGTTAGCTTTGGGCTCTGCTACCTGAAGGCACGTAATAAATCTTTGTTGTTGTTTGTGCGCCTGGGAGAGTAATCATTCAATGACTAAGTAACTTCTGTGAAAGTAAGGTCCTTGAGTGCTGAGTATTTTTCCTTGGTGTTTGTTTTCCCTATCTCTAACATCAGAGAGCTCTACATCCGAAGTGCTCTATACATGCTTGTTGGAATGGTATTAGCATGCTATACAAGGAAATATTCCAGTAAAGGAAACTGACTTTACAGATCCAAACAGAGCTAATCTGCACTTCCATGAAGTGGCAGAAATAAGTTCCCCTCCCCCTATAAGATTTAAGGAAAAAGGGAAATAATTTAGTTTATTTTAGGGATGCTGAAGTGTGGTTTTAAAAAAGGCAAAACAAAAACTTTTTTTTGGTTGGGAGCTGGAACAATTTTATCACATTGATGAGGTTTGGGCTCTGGGAGCCCCCTTGAGCTCTCCTTGAGTACTTGAGGTAGAGGCTCTGGGAACCTCCCTCCCTTGGAGACTCTTGATTAAATCGTCCCATTTGATGAGACAAGTCTGTTACTAGACTTCCCATCCCTGAACTGGCCTAGCCCACCATTGTTTGTGGTCTCCTGGTGACTTCCCCCCCTTAATCACTCATTGACCTCATCTGACTTCCCCTGAAGACCCTCCCCAAACTCCTCCTCTAGACCACCCCTAGATCCTCCCACAACCTTCGGTATATAAGACCCCATCTCAAGCCATAGAATGCCTTAAAATAGTGAGAGCGCCACAGAATTTTCTAGTAGAGACTTTTTCTGTGTCTAATGTGCCATTGAATTCTTCTAGCACAGACTTTCTCCGTGTCTAATGCAAGCTAACCCAGAGGGTTAGGGTTGCTCTGGAGACCCCAAAATACCTAATGAATTTGACTCGAGTCTTCTCACCCAAAGAAAAGTAAAATTTATTAAAAGTTCAATTGCATTAGACACAGAGTAAGTCTATGCTAGAAAATTCTATAGCACTCTCACTATTGCATGGGGCTCTCACAAACATGAAGACAGGATGGGGTCTTATATACAGAAGGTTGTGGGAGGAGTCTAGGGGTGGTCTAGAGGAAGAGTTTGGGGAGAGTCTTAAGGAGGAGTTAATGAGGTCAATGAGTGATTAAGGGTGGGAGGTAGCTGGAGCCTAAGTTAATGAGGTCAATTGAGTGATTAAAGGTGGGAAGCCACCTGGAGACCACAAACAATGGTGGGCTAGGCCAGTTCCAGGGTGGGAAGTCTAGTAACAGATTTGCCTCTTCAAATCTGATGATTTAATCAAGAGTCCAAGGGAGGTTCCCAGAACCTGTACCTCAAGGACTGAAGGAGAGCTCAAGGGGGCTCCCAGAGCCCATAACTAATTCATCAATGTCAGTAGGATGAATCAGTAGCATTATATAGGTATCTGCTCATGTAAAACTGCCTGTTTTCTTCTACTTGATCAACCATATTTTCCCACTAGTCCTGATCATTAACCAGGTACAAAGTAGACACCAAACAAACGGATGGATATTAACTAACAGCCAATTTCTGATTGGACTCTCTTTACCCAGGCTTTTCTTTAAATTCCTAAATTGTTTTAAAATTCAGAAGCCAGCATTGAATAAGATGCATCATTTGCTCAGAAAGAAGCATTACTTTGGAATTTTTTTTTTAGTTCAGACAGGTGATTTCATCTCTGTAGGGATCTCTGTCTCTGTCTCTCTCCCTTCCTCGCTCTCTCTTTCCCTCCCCCCTCATTATCATTATAAGACTATCTTTAGTCTTATAGATCCTTAAGTCTTTATAATCTTAGAGAGCTGTCTAAGATAGTAAGAGTTTAAGTGAGTTTGGGGAGGGGGCTGTCATTCCTTTAAGTGGATCATGTTTGGGTGTAGTTCATAGGGTACTGTGACTTAGGCAGGTCCCTAAAGTCATTTAACCTTCAGGTGCCTCAGACTACTCTGTAAGATTTACTTTCAAATTCTTGAGTGGTTGGTTCCTTCCATTCCTGGGATGGAGGGATTATCTATCACAGGTCATTTAGTCCAACACAGGTGGGGAGTGAGTTTTCACATGCAGTTTCCCCTAGCCACCATAGAATTTGAAATAGAGTATCTAAACAACTAGATGGCCTCAGTCCAAATTCCATAATCAAAGTTCAGTCATTTTCTGCAATTTAAATAAGTCTATTCAGGTAGTTTCTCACAGGTAATTACAGGCAAAAGAGGTCATAAATACCAATAAAGGCAAAATATCAGATAGGGTTAGCCCTAGTTACATTTATGGTACTTTTCCATTTTTGAGAAGCTACATCTGATTTATGCTTGTGTCAGGTCCTGAAATACATCAAAACCTTGAGTAGAAGAATAAAGTGTCTTTGAGATAATAGGAAAGCAAACCTGTCACCCTGGGAGATGTCCAATGGATTTCACTACCAAAGAGACCCATGAAAAAGTTTTTATCATTTTAGGAGGGGAGAGGAAGAGAAGCTGAGCCAGCTTGAGCTGGGGTCCCCTGAAAAGCAAAATCCCTGGATGGGGGCGACCTAGAGTGTGGATTCTGCTCAACCCAATCAAGAGTATAACCTTAGAATAGGAATACAAGGGCATTACTGAGATCTTGACTTTACAAGGATCATTTAAGGGAATGACAGTCCATATTGCATTTTGTATTAACAGAATCTGTCTTTATATTAACATTTATATGAACAATTTTCTGTCAGTTGTAAACTGTTTATATAGCAAAAACTGATATTTTTTTTTTTTGCAAAGTGAAGTTCTATATACTTCAATGAACAGTGTAAACACAATCCATTGTGGGAGAAAATGATAATTTTCGTTGTTCATTACTTAAAATTGATATACATTAAGCAGGTATATTAGTGTATTTTGAGTCTGAAGGGAATAGTCAGGAGGCCCTTTTAGTCTCAGTCCTATCTTTTGATTAAGGGAGAGGTAGGGGATGGAGGAGGGCAGAAGAGAAGGACTCAGGAATGTAGCATTTCCATTAGATCAGAAATACTGGACCTAGGCTTTGCTTTGAAGAAAAGTGTCAGCAGTTACTGAGACTGGAGAGTTATTTCCTGAGAAATTTCCTCTGCGTTTTCAATCCAGGTTTGAAGGAAATTACAAAGATACAGGACTGGGAAAAACAAAAATATTTTATAAACAATAAACAAAGCCCTGGATTATGTGAAAAGCTAAGCACAAAACAGCCAAGAAGAAACAATCAGAATGGCTTCTCCCTAGAGAGGTTTGTAAATGTGGAGGTCAAGTTTGCTCACTTGGAGTGCTGAGTTGGGCAGGACTGTGCAGGCACAGCTGGAATAGCATGAGAGAGACAGTGAATAAGAGAAACAGAGATGAGAAACTCACACTGGAAGCAAACTATAAACTTCAGTGACATAGTCTTAATGTTACTAACTTGGTTTTAGAATGAAAATTCCTTGAAGGCAGAAGTTGTGCATTATCTACACTATCTGCCACATTTATTTGAGAGTTCTTGATTAAAAATCTGTCTCAAATAGTTTTTGGAAGGTTAGCAGAAATGTAGCCCCTTGTGTGCCAACACTTTAGTGTCCTTAAAATTCAGTAATATGTATGAGAAGTGGATTCCTAATAAACTACAGTAGTTTTCTTGGGCACCAGTAACAGCAAAATGCCCCGTAGTCTGGTTTAATTCAACAAATTAATTTTTTTTAAGTTATTGAAGTCTTTTGTTTTTAAATAACCTTCATTTCCTAATATACTCATTTCTTCTCTTCTATCCAGTGAACCATCCTTTCCAACAAAGAATTAAAAAGAGTTAAAGAAAAATGTTAGTAAAACTAACCAGTACACTCACTGAAAGCTTTTACAGTGTTCCATACCCATAGTCTGCCTCCTGCAAAGAAGGGACTGATGGATTTCTTATTTTGGGGATAACCTTGGTCATTATAATTACTCAGCATTTGATCTTTCTTTCCCTTCCTCCCTCCCTCCCTCCCCCCCTCCCTCCTTCCCTCCCTTCCTTCCTTCCTTCCTTCCTTCCTTCCTTCCTTCCTTCCTTCCTTCCTTCCTTCCCTCCTTCCTTCCTTCCTTCCTTCCTCTCTTCCTCTCTTTTTCTTTCTCTCTCCCTTCCTTCGTCCCTTCTTTTTCTTTCTTTCCATTTTCACATGTGTGTAAAGCACTATGCTAGATCTTAAGAGTATAGGTCATTTATTTCTCCTTCCAAATATAATTTATCCTTGTTTTTGTTATTTTCTATTTACTTTCCAACAGATTAATTTTGTTATCAAGTAGTTGCCAATGAACATGTCCTGCTTCTTTAATTTTCTCTACTTTAGTGCTCAGTTTCCTTAAAAACTTACAGAATTTCTCCACTTGACCAGGGAAACTGGTTACCAAAGATCTGTCTAGCATTATTGAAAGAAAAGTTTATATGAAGAATAAGAACAAAGAAAAGCAAAAAAATGAAACCAAAAAGAAAAAATGATAGGACTTTTGAGGTTTATTTGAGAAAGTCCAGGGAGGAAGGCAATTAAAATTCTAAAACAGTGTTAAATGAGGTCTTTGTAATTTTCAGAGGGAGGTGTTTTCATTCTTTTTTTTTTTTTGTATTAAAAAAAAATAAAATAGCTGTAGTCCTCAGGTTAGTACAGTGTTGAGTACAGTGTTGGTGAAGTCAGGGTGAAGTCAGCTCTACCTGAGATTGCTTCACTTGGTTCCCTGGCCATGGATTGTGCCCTTTATACACATCAATTAGACATTTTGCACAAATGTATCCTGTCACCCTTAAAAGAGTTCAGGTGAAAAGTCTGTGGTTACTCAGTTTGAGAAAAAACAAAAAACTGCTAGAAAAGCAACTCTACAAACATCCTTCACTGGTGGTGTGTAACGGCTGAACTGAAGAAGGAAGAACCAGCAAAAATGAACTTTAATAGGTATGGAAACTATAGGTGGAAGTCACACAACTATGGTGACTGGGTGACTATATGTTCTCTGACTTCATCTGGGCCTTCATTGCTGCAAAAGCATTCCCTCCCCCATGAAAATGAATCTCTTCAATTAAACTCTCATAGCTTCCCTTCCCTCTCTGCTCACCTGCCTGGACCTCCTTCTTCTGCTAGTAGCTAGTATGTATAAAGCCCTTTAAGATTTGCAAAGCCTTTTTGTAAAAATACATTATCTCGTTTGAAAGTCACAACAATCTTGTCAGGTGGGTGCATTTATCCCCATTTTATAGATGTGGACACTGAGGCTGAGAGAGCTTAAGTGACTTGCGCAGAATCATGGTCTGGTAAGTGTATGTGGAAGGATTTGAACCCCACTGACTTCTAGACTCCCAAGTCCTGCAGTCATCATGCCATGTAGTTGCTTTCTCCCATTCTTTGTCATTCTCTTCAACTGAATTCTTCTTGCCTATTCCCCACTCTCTTTTTCTGTATTCTTTGATTATGAGGTGACCATTCTCCAGTGAAGCTTTTGATCACATGCTCTCTGGTCTTCTGTAGGACTTTGCAACTTGAATCATCCCCCTTTCTTTAACACGAAGCATTTAGACATGGCCAAGTTCCTTAGCTCCTTCTTAATTTTTTTTTTCACTACTATTATCCCCTCAAGCCTCTGACTCTGACCCTAACTCTAATCCTAACCCTAAAAGCTCTCTTCCGACTCCAACTCTAACCCTAATCTTAAATGCTACCTACCTCTCTCTCTATCTCCTTCCTTTTTCAGCAGAGAAATTGCTTATGAGTCAAAAGTGAAAGAAACTGGGATTTATATCTTTCATGGACAAAATTTATTCAGACATTGTAGGATAAATATTATTGAGTTCCTAGGGATCTGTTTTATTTTTCAGCAACTATAATACCCAAGGGGCAGTATACTGTAATAAGATTAGAGTTAAGAAGACATCTCTGATAGCATAATAATAGCTAACGTTTATATAGTGTGTTAAAGATTTCAGAATATTTCACACATATCATCTCATTTGATTTTATGTATTGACTGTGACCCTGGGCAAGTCAATTACCCTCTTGGTGACTAATCACAGAACAGGTATTGATTTGTATTAAAGAGGAATTTTCATCACCATACCTTTGATTTTATAATTTCAATCCAAAAACCAAATAAAATGTTAATATTTTTTGTCAATAAAGCATTTTTTTGTTTGATTTTTTAAAATTTGTTTACTTTTAGTTTACAGGATTCAATTCCACAATTCCTTGAGTTTCACGTTCAGTCTCCCTCCCTCCCCTCCCCCCTATGGCGGCATATAGTCAAGTATAGGATCTGTAAATGCTTTCACATTATATATTAGTCAGGATATAAAGACAGATTGTATCAGATGGAATGATAAATGGTAAGGAGGACATAAAACCAAACAAGAAAAGGAAAAAGATCAGGTATTTTGCTTCCATCTGGATATAAACTCAGTTCTTTCTAGTTCTTTCTCTGGATGCACACATTTCTCTCATCATGAGTCTTTTGGGGTTGACTTATACCACTGCATTGCTGAGAAAAGTCCAGTCTATCAAAGTTGGTCATCACACATACATTGTGTCTGTAATTATGTACAAATTTCTCCTTGTTCTACTCTTTTCACTCAGCATCAGTTCATATAAGCCTCTCCAGGTAAATATGAAGTCCATCTGCTCCTCATTTCTTATAGCACAATAGTATTCCATAACATGCATATACCACAACTTGTTCAGCCATTCCCCAATTGATAGGCACCCCCTTAATTTCCAATTCTTTGCTACCACAGAAAGAGCTGCTATAAATATTTTTGTACATATGGGTCTTTTCCCCACTTCTATGATCTCTTTGGGATACAACCCTAGGAGTGGTATTGCTGGGTCAAAGGGTATGAAATTATTTATAGCCCTTTGGGCATAATTCCATATTGTTCTCCAGAAAGGCTGGATCAGAGTTCACAACTCCACCAGTAATGCATTAGTGTTCCAATTTGCCCACATCCTCTCTAGCATTTGTCATTTTCCTGTTTTGTCATCTTAGCCAATCTGACTGGTGAGATGTGGTACCTCAGAGTTGTTTTGATGTGCATTTCTCTAATCAATAGTGATTTAGAGCATTTCTTCATGTGCTTATAGATATCTTTAATTTCTTTCTCTGAAAATTGCTTGTTCATATCCTTTGACCATTTATCAATTGGGGAATGACTTGTATTCTTATAAATTTGACTCAATTCTCTATATTTTAGAAATGTCCTTTTTCAGAGACATAGGTTGTAAAGATTCTTTCCCAATTTCCCACCTCCCTCTTAATCTTGGTTACATTGGCTTTGTTTGTACAGAAGCTTTTCAATTTCATGTAGTCAAAATTATCCATTTTACATTTTATAATGTTCAATCAATCAAGTATTTTAAAATACCTATGGTATGCAGATTGCAGTTCTAGGAATTAGGGGAAGTACAAAGTATAGCTAAGTATAGTTCCTCCTCTCAAGGAATTTAAATTTCAGCAGGAAAAGTAAGACAGCAACTTAGATAGCTTTAATGAGCAATGGTCTCTGAATGGTCTCAAGTTACCTCTGAAAACTCTGGAATTGTGTGTCATGGGAGGTACTGGCATGGCATACCTGCTTCAAGAAAGTGCTATGCTTCATGAGCAAAGGAGATATATAGTAACTAAAAAGAAACGTAAGATGTGCACATTTAGAGAAGATCTCCTTCCCAAATGTTCATATGGACTATTTGTGCCTGACCGGTGGTAGAGCTTTTTGAGCTGACATTGGTCTGATCAAGCACAGTTGATCACATTATATCACAGACACATTATACCTCAGCTCCGACAGAGTGATGTCATTTTGGTCCTCTGAGAACAAAGGACAAGAACCAACCTATAAGCAATGGTATATGATACTTATAAATGCATCAGAGTAGAAGTAGAAATTGTTCAATGAGGTCTGAGGAAGGTAGAATTTTGTTTCCAATTCCAGGAGCAGCTAGATTCCTGAAAAGAGGTGGCACACAAATTGAGTACAAGAGACAAAGACAGGGAAAGAGCATTGTAGGCATAGAGAATGATCTGAGCAAAGGGGCAAAGGGACATATGGGTGAGATGTGCATTTAGAGAGGAGATGTTATCTAGGATTGGCTGGAGTGTAGACTAGAGGGCTTGGAGACTAGCAGTTTGAGATGAGACCAGAAAGAGAGGGTAGTGCTAGGTTGTGAAATAGAAGGAAGGCATAGAGATTTTAATCTTTAATATTGATGTTATTGAGGGTAATTTTTTATTTTAGAGCAGAAGAATAAGACAACCAGATCTGTGTGTAAGAAAAATTATTCTAGCTGTAGTATGAAGGATGGATTGGAGAGGAGGAAGAATGGAAGTGGTAAGACCAGTAAGGAGTTTACTGAAAAAATCTTAAGTGAGTGGTATTGAGGACCAAACTAGGAGGGTGCCATTGGTAATAGGATCATAGATTTAAGTTCAGAGAGATCTTGGAAGTCATTTAATTCAAATCCTTCATTTTTATAGAGGAAGTCACTGAAGCTTAGAGAGGTTATTAGGTCATACAGGAAATTAAATGGAAACCCTAGCAGTTGAACCAAGGTCCTTTGGTTCAAACTTAGCACTTTTTCTGCTTGTTGGACTTGGCGAAACTTAGTAACTGATGGGTTGTGAGAAGTGAAAAAAAGATCATTGATTTAAAACTCCAAAGGATCTCCCAGATCCTGATCTAGTTCAAACCTCTCCCTCCCCCCTCTTTTTTTCTGTGTAACTGATGAGGAAATGGACCTATAGAGGTTAGGTGACTTACCCAAGGTCATACAGGTAGTAGTAAATAAAACAGGGCTTTGACTTCAGGTCCTATGTTTTCATAGAATCTATCATAAGATCACAAATTTAGCTATTAAAAGGGACCTTAGAGGCCACTGCATCCAATTTCTTCATTTTACAGATGAGGAAACTGAGTCACAGAATAGTTAAATGACCTAGCATACACAATTAGAAAGTGTAGAAGGAAGGATTTTAACCCAGGACTTACTGGTTCAGTGCCCTATCCACTACTCCACGTAGCCTAGTCAGGGCCCTTTCCACTATACCATGCTGCCTCTTCTGCATTAATAATCTGTTAGTGATCCCATGTAGTCTTTTCTTGGCAGAGATTCTGGATGGTTTGCCATTTCCTTCTCCAGCTCATTTTACAGGATGGGGAACTGAGGCAAACAAGCAGGCTTAAGTGACTTGACTAGAATAAAGCTAGTTAGTAGATGCTGAGCCAGATTTGAAGAGTCTTTCTGACTCCAGGCACAGCCCTCTTTCTACCTAGCTGTTCAGTTTAACACTTAGTGTTCAGGAAAAGATTGCTGACTGACTAATGTTGACTTGCTTTTGCTTTTTCACTGGATTTTTTTCCCCCTATGGAACTGTTATGTAGTTGCCCACACAGCTCAAAACAAAGCAGTATCATGACTCGATTTGATTGAGAATTTACTTTTAGAAATGCCGTGATAGTAGATTCTTTGAGTTAATTGTTAATTATTACTGTAATGCCTTAATGTTAATATGTTTATATATCTGTAAATGAATGTTTTGTAGAATGTTTTGACCTTTGGGCTTTACAAGTTCATTATGACACAGGCATAAAACTTCATAAGAGTAAAGTCTAGCCTGTACCTAGAACCACTGAGTTAGCAGCTTCCCTAGGTACAAAATTAAAATTACATGAAAACCAGCTTCTTTGGTTTTAAAATATAAGCCATATTGCTTGCCTAGGAAGTTAATTATTTTGGCAGTACATGATTCTTTATCAAACAGTTCACTGGCTTCCTATATGAAAAAAAAATAGAATTTGAAGATCTGAGGTTGAGTCCTTAGCTATGTTAAACTGTGTGGCCTTGGCCGGGTCACTTGACTTGATCCTTTTAGCTGTAGAATTGTGTATGTGGTAAGAGTTAGGCTATTTAGCACACAGGATTGTTTTGAGAATCAAATGAGAAAATGCATATAAAGTAACCCTTTCTAAGCCTTAAATCCTAACCAAATATAAGCTATTAACAATTAAGTAAGTTTTTGTATCTCTACCCCTCTTGAAGTTTAAATTAGATAGTTAAGATATGACATATGAATTCACTTAAAACAAAACTAGATAATAGGATCTTAGAACTAGAATGGGGATCTTAATCCCTTATGTTTGAAGCCTGTGGATGTCTCAGAATAATGGTGTTTTTTTTTAATGTAAATAATATTTTTTCTGATTACATGCAAAGATAGTTTTCAACATTCATTTCTTATAAGATTTTTGAGTACAAAATTTTTCTCTGTCCCTCCCTTCCCCCCAAGACAGCAAACAATCTGATACAGGGTATTCATTAAACACATTTCCACATTAGTCATATTGTGAAAGAAGAAAAGAGAACAAAATGAAAAACCATGAAAAACAACAAAGAAAGTGAAAATAGTATGCTTCAGACTTTTATCAGTTTGTTGTCTGGTTGTGAATAGCATTTTCCGTTAAGAGTCTTGGAATTGTCTTGTATCATTGTATTGCTGAGAAGAGCTAAGTTGATCATTGCACAGTGTTGCTGTTTCTGAGTATAATGTTTTCCTGGTTCTGCACACTTTACTCAGCCTTGGTTCATGTAAATCTTTCCAGGTTTTTCTGAAATCCACCAGCTCATCATTTCTTATAGCATCCCCAGAGAATAATGTTTTTAAGTACGTAAAATATGTAGGATTACAAAGAAAACCAATTATATTAAAATAAAGATGAGGTGAGTTTTTTTTTTAACATTTAACATTTAAGTTCTTAGACACTCTGAAGTCTATCCATGGATTCCAGGTTGAGATATACCCTGATTTAGAGCTTAAAGGGACATGAAAGGCCATCTGGTTCAGTTCCCTTCATAGTATCTAGATGGCTCAGAAGAGAGTGCAGGGCCTGGACTCCGGAAAACATAGGCTCAAATTTAACTTGGATACTTAGTAGCTTTGTGACTATGGGCACTTCACCTCTGTCTGTCTCAGTCTCCCCAAGTGTAAAACGGGAATAATAGTCCCAGGATTGTTGTGAGGATTAAATGAGATAATATAATGCACTTAGCACAGTGCCCATCACAAAACAGGCATTTAATGCTTGCTTCTTTCCTACCTCATTTTATAGATGAGGAAACTGAGGCCCTCAGACAATAAGCAGTTAGATTTTGAACCCTGGTTTTCTGACTTCAAAGACAGTGTCCTTTCCATTGCACCGGAGAGTTCTAAAGTTTCTGACTAGGGAAATCTGAAAAAGTTACATGGATAGGTTGACATTTGAACTAGCCCTTTTGGGATACAGGCCTAGTAGTGGTATTGCTGGATCTAAGGGTATGCACACTTTTATAGCCCTTGGGGACATAGTTCCAAATTGTTCTTAATGAATGATTGGATTGGTTCACAACTCCACCAGCAAATGCATTAGTGTTCCAATTCTCCCATATCTTCTCTGACATTTATCACTTCCTTGTTTTGTTGTGTTAACTAGTTTGATAAGCACCACCATCTTTCTAATCCTGAGGCTATGAGATATAGAAGAAAGAGCATTTGACCAGGAGTCAGGAGATCTGTGTTCAAATTCTGACTTTACAACCTTACTAGCTGTGTGACCTTGGACAAATCACTCCTCTTAGCCTGTTTCTTCATCTGTAAAATGGGGGTGGTAATGCTAGTTTCCTCATACATTTATCATGTATAAATGTCAGCTGCTATTATTGTCATCTGAGAACTTCCCAGTGATTTGTTCAAGATAATATAGTTATGAACATATAAGATGAGTCACAGAGAAGGTAAGTGATTTGACCACTGTTATATAGCCAGGTAGGTCAGGTAGGATGGATAGAGTGCTGGGCCTTATGTCAGAAGAGTCATCTTCTTGAGTTCAAATCTGGCCTCAGACACTTAATTATCTGTGAGACCCTGGGCAGGTCATTTAACCCTGTTTGCCTCAATTCCTCATCTATAAAATGAGCTGGAGAAGGAAGTGACAAACCACTCCAGTATCTTTACAGAGAAAATCCCAAATGGGGTCACAAAAAGTAGGACACGACTGAACAACAATATATATGCACATAGCTAGTTAGTGTCAGATCTGGGAAAGCCCAGGTGGTCTGATTTGGCCAGATCATAGGGGAGTAGTAGTGTAAGGTAAGTCTGGAAAGTAGATAGTAGTTTGAGATAGAAGAAATTTGAATGCCATACCAAGTTTGATTAGGCAGGCAGAGTAGTTCCATATACCGTTTTGAACAGGAGTAAAAAGTGATCACAACTTGAAAATTCTTCTGGCAGCAATGAGAAGGAATGGTGAGAAACCTGATAGAGTGAAATAAATTGTTGGGCTACTAGGACATTTCTAGTGAGAAGTAAGAAGGGCCAGAACTAGCATGCTATGAGTATAAGGAAGTAAATGAGTAAAAAGGAAGAAATGAAGGGAGTGATAGAAAGGGCAGGACTTGGTGGCAGGATATGACAGAGGGAAGAGAAGTAAGAAGCAAAGTTTCAGGCCTGTGTGAATGCTAGCACCACCAAGAGAAACAAGGAAGTCTGGAGGAGGAAGAGGTTTTGTGGTGAAGATTTTGGGACATGTTGAGTGTGAGGTGTTTGGAAGACGCCCAGTTGGAGGTGTCTTATGGGCAGAAAGAAATGGTGGTTTAGAGCTCAGAAATTGAGTTGGGGCAGGGACACCTATGGGAAGAAGTGATAGTTGGAGTTATAGGATCCAGTAAAATCACCAAGGAAAGAGAGTATAGAGGGAGATTAGAAATGACTCGAGGGGCGGCCAGGTAGCACATCGAGTAAGAGCACCGGCTTCAGTGTCTGGATGACCTGGGTTCAAATCTGGGCTCAGATACTTAGCACCACACCCAGAAATAACTGGCCATGTAACCTTGAACAAGTTACTTAACCCCGATTGCTTTAAAAAAAAAAATAACTCGAGAGAAGAACCTTAAAGAGTGCCCCTGTTGCAAGGAGGAGGAGGAGTCAATGAAGAAGACACTGAACAAGTGATCAGAGAGGAGGACCAGGTTGACTGTGAAATGTGTGTCCAGAGGTCTAGGAAAGAGATTGACAAAAGGAAGTTTTCAGTGGTTTGCCTTTGAGAGAAGATTTTGAGAACTAAAGCCAGATTTCAAAAGAAAGGAGAATGAGTGGGGTAGTGGAGATGCTAAAAGGAGTGAGAGCAGACTGTTTATTCTAGAAGATTTGTAATAAGTAGGAGTGAAGAGGTGGGACCATAGGATCAGTTAATCAATTTGTAAATATTTCTATGCAAGGTATTATGCTAAAGCCCTCTGGATGCAAAAGAGTCAAAAGATAATTCCCACAACCAAGGAGTTTACAATCTGATGGATGATGGGTTGAGAGCTGGAATAGGGACCTCAGAAGTCTTCTCAGTCAACATTTTCATTGTATAGATGAGGAAAATGAGGGGCTGAGTGATTTGTCCAACTTCATCAGAGGCAGGATTTAAACCCAAGTCCTCTTTCTGTAGCACAAGCTTACTTTCCCCTCGATGAAGAAGTAATTGGATTGGGGGAGACTCGAGCATATTACCCTAATTGGCCCCTTCATCAGTTCCAGGATGTTAGTGAGTTATGTGTGGTATGAGAATGTGATGTAATATTAATGTGCCATAAGAAATGGAGACAGGGAAAGACTTTTGAACTTTTCTTCAACCAATACCATTTATTAATCCTTTGTCTGGGGGTGGGGGGTTGGGAAGGATGTGGTGGTAGGTTAGAGAGAGGTGATAGAGCTTGGGTAGCCAGAGGAAGGAAGTATCACTGAAGCAACTTTTTTTTTTTTTAATGCACAGAAGAGAATAAAAAAAAGGCCAAAAGTAGGACAGCTTTGAAAGTTGTTGATATTGTTTGGTTACTCTGGTCATGTCTGACTCTTTGTGACCCTTTTGGGGATTTTTTTGCCAAAACTTTTTTTTATCATTTTACTGGAGTGGTTTGTCATTTTCTTCTCCAGCTCATTTTATGGACGAGGAAAACAGATAAAGAGCGTTAAGAGACTTACCTAGGATCATCCAGCTAGTCAGTGTCTGAGGGCAGATTTGCACTCAGGAAGTTGGTTCTCCCTGGATGTGGGAGGGGCACTCAATTCACTGAGTCACCTAGCTGGTATACAAGTATGTATGTATATGAGTCTTATATAGTTAGTTAGTTATCAGATCTCGTAAAGCCTGATTGTCTGATTTGGCTAAATTATTGGAAAAGTAGCATAAGATATGTCTGGAAAGTAGGTAGTAGCTAGAGTGGGGGAAAAAAATATATATATATATAATGTGCATATATATGTATATTAATGTATGTATGAAGTGGTATACTGTTAGAGGATCTGTGAATGAACATAACTTTTCTGGAAAGCAATTTGGAATTATATACAAGTTAATAATCAGTGCAGACTCTTTGACCTAACTGTACCACTGCTAAGACTGTATCCAAAAGGGGTCAAAGAAATAGGAAAAGGTCCTATAATGTACAAAAACATTAATAACAGCTTTTTTTGCGGTGGCTGAAAATTTGCAAACTCAAGGGATGCCCATCAATAGAAGGAATAACTGAGTTATGTGTGGTATGAGAATGTGATGTAATATTAATGTGCCATAAGAAATGGAGACAGGGAAAGACTTTTGAACTGATAGAACTAGAATATTTTATATTTTGTTTTTTTTGGAGAGGGGAAGGTAGGGCAATTGGGGTTAAGTGACTTGCCCAAGGTCACACTGCTAGTTTTGTGTTAAGTGTCTGAGGCTGGATTTGAACTTGGGTCCTCCTGACTCCAGGGCCATTGCTCTATTCACTGCACCACCTAGCCACTCTGAATATTTTACATTTCAATATCAATATTGTAGAAAATAATTTTTATCAAGTGGAAAATGAATAATCAGAACAAAAACAATGTATGTAATGAAAAAAACACTTCAATACAAACTTTGAAAGGTGTAATAAGTGTGATGAACACAAGCACCATTCATGATTACAGAAACCCAGTGATGAGACATACTATCCACCTTCTGACAGAGATGTGAGAGAGTCAGGGCACAGAATGTGAGATAAAGACATTTTTGTTTATAGCTGTTGAGGGAATGTTTTGCTTGGCTTGGCATATTTGTTACAAGGACTTTGTTTTCCTTTTCACTCTCTTTTTTTTTTAATGAGATGGGAGGTGGGAGGAAGAGAAAATAGATTTTTGTTAATTAAAAAAAACAGTTAAAAATAGAGAGATGGAGGGGTACTCCAGATGTGGAATATTGCAAGCACTTTCTAATGAGATTACTCTCTTGTTTTAGTTAATTGCTTTACTTTATTACAAGAGATTTCTTGTGGTAAAAATTACACATCAATATAACTTAAAAAAAAAGAAAAAGTAGCTGTACATATAAAGATCCACAGTTTCAATATAGTTTTATGTATATGAAAATGTGCCCTCACAAAACTAAACCACATTTCAATATTGCATAATCCCCTGTTTTCATTTTCTATTATAGTATTTTTTCACTTGTTAATTTGATGTTTTGTGTTCTTATGTTATCTCATGTTTCTGTGGACTTAACTGAACAACAATCAAGATTCTGATGGTGGAGATAAGGCAGGAGTACTTCACAGGCCTCTGCAGTAGTGCCAAGATGTAAAATGATGTGTGAAGAAATAGGAGAGAATCTTTTTTATGAAGGAGACTTTAAATGTCAGAAGAGTAAGAACTGAGTTGTGGATCTTCTCTTAGGCTGTCAGACATCAAGCTCTTATTTATGGGAGTAAGGAGGCCTGGGATATTTAGCATTTAAAGCTATTTCATATGTGAGTTGGATTGCTGTAATATACATCTGTTAGACTATAAGTTTTTAGAAGCTTAGATTTTGAGGTAGAAGGGTTTTTTTTTTTAAGCAATTGGGGTTAAGTAACTTGCTCAAGGTTACATGGCCAGTTATTTCTGGGTGTGGTGCTAAGTATCAGACCCCGGATTTGATCCCAGGTCATCCTGACTCTGGGGCCAGTGCTCTTACTCACTGTGCCACCTGGCCACCCCTAGTAGAAGAGGTTTTAAAAATCTTTTAGGCCAGTCTCATTTTAAAGATGAGGACACCAAGGATCAGAAAGACAAAGTGACTTCCCCATCGTTGCAGAGGTGAGTGAGGTATTCAGACCCAGGGCCTTAGATTCCAAGGCTAGCATTCTCTTCTTTTCATTGAATCATGCTGCAGTGACAACCAACACATTTGTATAGCTACAAATATAAAACTTAAGTATTACCATTTACATTTTTTCCCTATTAGAATTAGGAACTCTTGTTTGTGTAATAGTCAGGCATCTCTTAAATTTGACATAATTCAGTACCTTGATATGTTTTTTATCTGACACTGGATTAAGTGGAAGTTTAATTTTGGCGAAATGCAGTTGCAAAAGGATTGAATTAGAGGATCAAAACATCCTAAATGTGGAAGTGGCCAGGATGTGGAGGACCTTGAATATTCCATTAAAAGAATCAGAAATTTTATTTTCTGGGTAATGAGGAGCTATTGAAGGTTTATGTGCAATGGACTGAGGACACAAAAGTGATATTTAATACTAATTTTGTGTTAGTTGGTGAAATGGATTAGCTGTGGGGGAAGGGGAGAACTGGGTGAAGAGACCAGTGGGAAAATGCTTATTAAAATGGTTATTAGTAGAGAGGAAAAAGAAGAGACAGATAAAAAAAACATTTTTTTTGTATTTTTCTTTTTGGAGAGGGGAAGGGGTGCACAGGGCAATTGGGATTAAGTGACTTGCCGAAGGTCACAGGGCTAGTAAAGTGTTAAGTGTCTGAGGCTGGATTTGAATTTAGGTCCTCCTGACTTCAGGGCTGGTGCTCTATTCACTGTGCCACCTAGCTGCCCCTAAAAGAAACATTTTTAAGGCGTGTTTGATAGAGTTAGTAAATAATTAGATATAGGTTAGTAATGTCAACTGGACAGAACCAGTCTCCAACCTCTGGGTGGCCAGAGCCAAGCAGAGCAGGCTAGAGACAGGAGAGTCAGGAGTTAAATAGAAGTTTAATTTTAAAGTGAGGGAAACTGCTTGCAAGAAAGGATATGTGCCAGAGCTCTGCCTCTAATGGGGGGACTTGCTTTAGTGTAGTCAGATCTCAATACTTATACCAGGGGCTGGCTGGGCAGTGATCTACAGCCCTGACAAGGAGTAATGACAGCAATGTGACAAGCATGGCTTCATGACCAGAACATGGATATAGCAGGTGCCTGTCTGAGCTCAGAAAACCAGCAGGTGCTGGTCAGAGCAGTACAATAATTATGTGAAACAGTTCTGGGATTTTGCTGTGGCTGAGCTCATTCGAAGGATGAACCCAAATGATTTTTGTTATGCCAAGCTCAGGGCACAATTTGCTTTTGCTCGGCCTTAGCTCTGCAAAACAGGGTGTCTCCTAATATCTTGACAGAAACTAACTGGATATAGTTAGCAACTAATTGGATGTAGGATATTGGATAAAGCAGAAGGAAGAGTCCAGATAATTCCCAATGGGAATTTGGTGTGATCTGGTAATGTTACATTTAAGCTTTTTTAAAAACTGTTTTTTAAAAACTCTCACATGAAGTTTTGAACATTAAAATTGTCCTTTTTTTTTGCCTTTTGGAGGGCAGTTGGGGTTAAGTAACTTGCCCAAGGTTACAGGGCTAGTTTTTTTTGTGTGTGTGTGTTAAATTTCTGAGGCCAGAACTTAACTGGGGTCCTCCTGACTCTGGGGCCGGCGCTTTTACTCACTGCGCCACCTAGCCACCCCCTAAAATTGTCCATTTTTAATAAATATTTCAGTCATTAGTCAAAAAGGCGAGGGGGGTGGGTGGGCAACTAGGTGGTGCACTGGCCCTGGAGTCGAGTACCTGAGTTCGAATCTGGCCTCAGACACTTGCCTGTTACAAGCTGTGTGACCTGGGCAAGTCACTTAACCCTGAATGCTTTGGGGGGATCAGTGGGGGGAGGGAAGTTACAAGGGGCACTGGCCACTATTTCTTAATCCAAATGATGTAAATGAGTCTATACTTGTATGTTGGCTCTTCTTATTAACGGGTAAGTACATTATGTACAGGAAAATAGCAAACCACTTCAGTATATCTTTGCCAAGAAAACCCCAAATGGGGTCACAAAGTCAGACACGACTGAAAAACAACTGAACAACATTTTACTGGGAACAATGAATCACTGGCCTTGGAGACAAACAGGGCTTTGCCCTAGGAATCTTGTAGAGGGATACCCCACTGGGATTGCCCTATTTGGCAGTATTATGCCTTCCAAGCCTCACCTCAGGCTTATTTGTCATTCTTTTCTCTGACTTCCAGTTTACTTTAGTTGCTGCCTTGAACAATGAAGGTAACTTAATCTGATCAGCTCTTAATATTGTGTTAATGAGAAGATGATTGCTTTAGGTATTATTCTAGGTTACTCATTCATTATAGCATGATGAAGCCTTCTGGAAACACTTCCTAATTATTATTTGGACTTTCACTGTACTTTATAATATGTATTTAGTGAGATAATAAAAATATATAAAAGAGAAAAGATGAAGGTTAGTGTAATATCTTTCCAAGGTGGGGAGGGATATGCCCTCTCCTTTTTTTTTTTTTTTTAAAGCAATCGGGGTTAAGTAGCTTGCTCAAGGTTACACTGACAGTTATTTCTGGGTGTGGTGCTGAGTATCTGAGTTCAGATTTGATCCCCAGGTCATCCTGACACTGGAGCTGGTGCTCTTACTCGCTGAGCCACCTGGCCGCCCCTAAGATATGCCCTCTCCTTGATGTAATGTAGCTCTTCAAAAAATGAGACAAGAATATTAACACTCTATAGCTCTTCTCCCTTAAAAGTTGCTACCACCTCACCCACACTTGCTTTCTTATATGGGATGGCTCTCTGAGAGGGGAAGGGGGCAAGGGTACAGGAGGAAATTTAGTAAAAACAAAAGGTAACAGAATTTTCTTTATTAAAAAAGAAGTTTGCCAGCCCCTAAACCAAGGTTTTGAGGATCTATTGAGTGAATGACTGGTGAATTTGGTTTTAGACACTGTAAGTTTAGATAATGTTGGGGCATCCAGAAATAGTCTATTTATAGAGAAACTTGGAGATTAGGTTAGAGGACAGGGCCAAAGAGAAGACAGGATAGTGAAGCAATGGAAAATGCTAGTGTAAATGGTCAAGTTAGAAGTTCTAAGAAAAAGATGGGAAAAAAATGAAGGGAAGAATCTCCATCCTTTTTCTTTTGTGTTTAGTTGTTTTCAGTCATGTCTGACACTTTGTGACCCCATTTGGGGTTTTCTTGGCAAAGATACTGGAGTAGTTTGCCATTTCCTTCTCCAACTCATTTTACAGATAAGGAAACTAAGATAAACAGCAGGGTAAAGTGACTTGACCAGATTTACATAGCTCCTAAGTGTCTGAGGACATATCTGAATTCAGTAAGATGAGCTCTATCCACTGTGCCACCTAGTTGCTCATCCTTAATAAATACCATTTATCATTAATAAATGCTCAAATGCAAATAAATGTCTAAGGCTTTTATTAGAGACAAAATAAGTCAAGACTCAATGTGACTAATAGAACAAGGTCTAATTTTTAAAAAATTTTATCATTCCATTGAATTCTACTTACATCCCATTTTATAGAAGTGATTGGAATGGTGACATAAAACTACTTAATCACTTCCCAGTAGAGGTCTTAAATATTGTTCCTTATCCTCCTATGGTATCTATTGTCCATATTTTATCAGAATTCCTATTATAACTCAAGCAGTTGAGAGATTTGCAACATTGCCTTGAAACTTAAAAGATTCTGACTGCTAAATTGTCAGCTATAAGGGTATAAGGCCAGTGAGATGCAGATGCCTTGGTAGCTGCCAGCATTTGCCTTTTTATCATGGTAATACTCTTTGCTGTTTTCAAATATAGTGCTGTCAGTGTTGAAGAAACACTGAGTCATAGAATTTTAAAGGTATATTGGACTTTGAGGTTTGTTTGAGTTAATCCACTCATTTTATTGATAAGATAAGTGAAGGGTAAAGTGACATGCTTATGGTGACACAGCTAATTAGTGGGAAAAGTGGGAGTAGAACCAGAATTTGACTTGACAGTCAAGTAGTCTCTTTGCTATGCTGTGCAAAGTCATTGAAGAGGCTTAGATGGTTCCCTTTGTTCTGACTGGGAAATATCAAGAGGAATGCTGTGCAGACATTATTTTAGCTTTAGTGGCTGTAATGTAATGTCAAGGAAAGGTAACTTCCCAAAGGTTCAGAATACCAGCATAGGTGCTCTCCATTTTATTCAGTGGCAAACCAAGAACTGAGAAGGTCAAAACATGACATCATTCAAAATACAGCATTTCCTGTGTGATTAAATAATCTCCAAGTACTACCCCACCCCTGGACCTTCCATTCATTCAATCAATTACAAAGTCCCTGTTCTAAATACTACTCCACCCCTAGGCTGTACCTTCATTTAGTCCACCACAAAGCCCCTCTTCTCAAATGGAGATTAGTTTCCAATATAAGTAAAGTACATTCATTTTTCAACCATAGAACACAAAAAGGTCAAAAGTTCCCCACCCCTGGATCACAATTGAATCTACCCCAGAGTTACAGCAAGTTTAAGCACAGCACTAAATACCCAAATGGAGGTCTTTTCTTCATCTTGACACGAGGCAGGCAAGGTCTCAGCAATCTTAGTTCCTGGGGAGACAAGGCTTAGCAAGGCCACAAGATACATTGCCAGTCTCTCCATTAATTCATCCTCTGTAGAACAGTCCTAGAACCCCTGAAAACATTAGCAAAACCCTCTCCCAGGATTTCTGTAAACATACAAGAAGAAAATCCTTCTTCAGGGCTTCTGAACCAACAGAAAGGTTCCCAGACCCCTGCAACAACAGCACTGTCCTTCACCAGTGGACAGTATTCACTCTGTCTGCAGGACAGTCTCCAGACCCCTGCAACAACAGCACTGTCCTTCACCAGTGGACAGTATTCACTCTCTGTCTGCAGGACAGTCTCAGGAGCTCTTAGCCAACAGCCAGGTTCCAGGACTTCTTCAACAAAAGGACTGTCTTTCACCAGTGAACAAATCTGGCAAAACAACATCAAAATAGACAAAGTACCAGCAAAACAGCCATGTCTCCTCAGTCCTTGTCAGCTCCGGGGGGAGGTCTCAAAAGTCCAGGGCAATTCAAAGTGGTCCCCAGCAATTCTCTCAGTCTCTCTCTGCCACCATGAGGTGCTGCTTCCAAAAAGTTCTTCTGCCTCTCTCTTGTGTCTCCAAATCTACATCACCAGCTCCTCCCAGTTCAGGACTCTCTTTTTACATCAACAAGTCCATCCCACAGGTGGGATTAACAAGCTCTGGGTTTTAACACAATCAATTTGAAAACCAAGCCAATACAGGGGGATCTTTATGTTCCATTACTATCACAGTGGCTTAGACTGTATTTCAGAGACTAGATTCAAGTTTATACCATGGTATTGAGGGGCTGGGGGAAGAATATTAAAAAAGAATGCTATCTTTGCAAAGACTTCTCTCTTTGTATCAATAGAAAGTTGTTTTTGCTATTTACTGGGTGATGGTGGTGTGTACTTGACAGGAAACTTCCTTAATAACTTGTCAGAATTCTGAGCCAGATGTGTCCAGGATGAGGCATTGTAGTATAATGAATTAGACACTGGATTTGGAATCAGGAGAATTTTGGCTCTGACCACTCACTACTTTCATTTCTGCTCTTGTATTGGCAGGAGAAAATTATGAAACTATGCTATTTGGGTCTACTACCGATTTATGTTACATAATTTCACTTGGACCCATACTACAGTAAGGCATACCTTTTATACTTCCCTATAGCACCTTTTTCAGATCTTTCCTTTTCAAATCTCCCATGGCTTTCCCTACCCTCTTTCTGCCTCATATTTTACTGAAAAAAAAAAAAAAAAAGAGGCTATTTTTCCAAAGAGCATCCTTTTGTCCCTTCTTCCTCATTTCACATTACTCACATTCTTTCCACTACTATTTCTTTCTTCACCTGTCTCACAAGAAGAGGTGGTCCTTGTCCTTGCCAATATTAACCTCTCTTCATGCATAAGTGACCCTATATCAGTCTGTTTTCTCTAGCAATCATTTCTATTCTCTTACTAATCTTCAGTCTTTCCCTTTTTACTGGTTGTTTCTCTACTGCCTACAGATACTGTTTGGTAAAGCCATGGCCAGAAATTTTGGATGTTTTTAAGAATAGCTCCCACAAAATGCATCTACTTTTTTCAGCTAAAAAGTTCACATTGGAGTCAATAAAATAATTTATGTATACAAAAGAGGTCAAGAGTATCAGGAGCATATTGAGGCTGTTACCTTCACAGCCATGGACTAGAGCTCTGCATTCAAGGTGTGTATAAGTGAAGACCACATGACCCCAGACCCAACCTACTTGGCCCTACTAACCATCTAACATGCCTCATTTTCTTTAAGGCCTTTTTTTTTTCTTTCCACTGAGCATCTTTGGAATCGTTCAGTCTGGGAGTAGGGGACTTTGAACCTGAGGTTTCCTTACTCAAGGAAGTATTGGGGCCTAGGAGATCTTTCTCTTTTTTTTTTTAAACTCTTTTTTCCAATTATACATAAACAACTGTTTATGTGTAATAAACATATATAAGTATTTCCTTAACTTTTTTTTAAAATTTTGAATTCCAAGTTCTTTCCCTTCTTCCTTCCTCACCCCTGAGATACAAAGCAATTTTATATAGGTTCTACATGAGCAATCATGCAAAACATTTCTATGTTAATCATGTTGTGAAAGAAAACTTAATTTAAAAAAAGGGTGAAGGATAAAGTGAAAAATAGTATGCTTCAACCTGCATTCCAATTCCATCAGTTCTTTCTCTGAATGTGGACAACATTTTTCATCATGAGTCCTTTGGAATTGGCTTGGATCATTATATTGCTGAGATAATCTGAGTCATTCACAGTTGATCATGGTACAATATTGCTGTTACTGTATACAATGTTCTGGTTCTGCTCACTTTACTTTCCATCAGTTCATATAAGTCTTTCCAAGTTTTTTTGGAAATCATCCTTTTCCTCATTTCTTATAGCACAATAGTATTTCATTGCAATCATATACCACAACTTGTTTAGGCCATTCACCAGTTAATGGGTATCCCCTCAATTTCTAATTCTTAGGCATACCAAAAGAGCTGCTATAAATAATTTTGTACAATATGTCTAGGAGGTCTTTTCTTAGGGACTCTTGTTACCTGTGGGGCTGTGGAAAAGGGTTACTAGTAAACTCTTCCAAGACAGAAACTGCATCACTTGATATTTGTATCTCTAGCTCCTAATGTAATGCCTAGAATATTAATGCTTGTCTATAAATGTCATTTAGTGAGATCTGCGTCTGTTACCATCACTCAGCATTGTCTAATGTTACAGATGAGCTGCATTAGGATGTGAAGTGTGTAAATTCATTTTAAAGTTTATTAATTTTGATAAGTATAATAGACTGTTTTACTCCAAACCTATTATTTCATTGCATTTTAACAAAATTGAGTGACAAAGTTACAACATTATTAATTACATTTGAGTAAAATATGAGCTAAGTCAATTATGTATTTTGTCTTTTTAAAAATATAGGAATTATGGCATTTTTTTGTGAAAAAGTAGATAAGCTTCATATGTGAAGTTTGACAATCATTGAATTTAAAGTTTTTTCTTCTGTTCTTTTGGGGAAATTTTCACTTTGCTAAGGCTCTGGAAATTGAATTCAAACTATGTTGCTGATTCCATTTGCATAATAAACACTGGACTGATATATTGATAAGGCTGAAGACTAATGAAAAGTGTAAAAGCACTCAAAGCCTTCCATCATCTGCTAATGTAGCAATTTGCTTTACTTGCCAGCCCTGAAAAGTGACAAGTAGACAAGGAAGAAGAAATGAGAACTGCTTTAAGAGACTTGAAATATGATGTCAACTTGGCACCAAATTTCAGTCTGTGAAGAGGTCATGACTTGCAATTGGCATAGACATCACAACCATGTTCTTCAGAAGTTTTACAAATAATCTCCCACTTTCCAGCGTGATCAAAGAGCAAGGCAAAAATGAGCATTGTGTGTTTTGTTGTAATACTTAAAGTGATTCAGCACTGCTTGGGTTTCTGTAGATGAAAGATTACAGGAAAGCTAAAGTTAGCCTCTTACAAAGCAGAATAGAAAGGAATTTTATAAGAATGTAGCTCATCAGTTTAAACTAGGGCAGTAATATGGCTATTGACAACTGGGAAGCAGCAGTGTGGAGATGAAAACATTTCCCCTAGTTGGTCCTCAGTTGCTGCATCTATAAAATTAGGACCTTAGATTAGATATTTAGTAGTTTTCCTTGCTATTGTTACTCTGTCATTTTTTATTCATGCCTTAATCTTTGTGACCCCATTTAGGATTTTCTTGGCAAAGGTACTGGAGTGGTTTTTTATAGATGAGAAAACTGAGGCAAATAGGGTTAAGTGATTTGCCCAGAGTCACACAGTTAGTTAAGTGCCTGAGGCTGGATCTGAACTGAGAAGTCTTCCCGACTTCAGACCTGACAATCTAGCTGCTCTCAATTCTAGATCTCATATTTTTCTATACTTTGGTCTATGACTTTCCTTATATTCAGCAATAGAAAGAAAATTGCATATCTTGAGCCTGCATCAGAAGTTTTAACCTTTGATGGTGAAAGGGCAGAGTCCTAGACCCCTTTCTTCTAGGAGGCATATGATTTAATCTTGAGAGCTTGTGCATTCATTTGGGGTCTCTCCTGGGAACATCTGCATTTGGGTCATTTCTAGAGGGCTCTAACCTGTCACACAAACATCAGGCTTCCACACCTGGCACTCAGAATAAGGTTATCAACATTATAAATTGTCAAGAAAACATTTTGTGAAGATGACTGAGTAGAAGGAAGATGTATAGCCCAGTTCCTCCAACACATTTCTTCCACAGAGACTTAAGTATACTAGACTAAGTCTTGACCAGGAAATTTAAGGGAAAAAATCTTAGTAAGTCAATTTTCCAGCCCAAGTTGGCATAGATAGGTGTAATGTAATGCCAAGCAAAGGCAACTTCCCAAGGTTCAAAATACCAGCATAGGTGCTCTCCATTTTATTCAGTGACCAACCAAGAACAGAGAAGATCAAAACATGACATCATTCAAAATACAGCATTTACTAAGTGTGATTAAATAATCTCCAAGTACTACCCCACCCCAGGACCTTCCATTCATTCAATCAATTACAAAGTCCCTGTTCTAAATACTTCTCCACCCCTAGGCTATACCTTCATTTGGTCCACCACAAAACCCCTCTTCTCAAATGGAGATTAGTTTCCAAACATAGGTAAAGTACCTTCATTTGTCAATCACAGAGCACAATAAGGTCAAAAGTTCCCCACCCCTGGATCACAATTGAATCTACCCCAGAGTTACATCAAGTTTAAACACAGCACTTAATACCCAAATGGAGGTCTTTTCTTCATCTCCACAGACACGACAGACACGAGGCAAGTTCTCAGCAATCTTAGTTCCTAGGGAGACAAGGCTTAGCAAAGCCATAAGATACATTGCCAGTCCCTTCATGAATTTATCCTCTGTCTGTAGAACAGTCCTAGAACCCCTGAACACATTAGCAAAGCCCTCTCCCAGGATTTCTGTAAACATACAAGAAGAAAATCCTTCTTCAGGGCTTCTGAACCAACAGAAAGGCTCCCAGACCCCTGCAACAACAGCACTGTCCTTCACCAGTGGACAGTATTCACTCTGTCTGCAGGACAGTCTCCAGACCCCTGCAACAACAGCACTGTCCTTCACCAGTGGGCAGTATTCATTCTGTCTGCAGGACAGTCTCCAGACCCCTGCAACAACAGCACTGTCCTTCACCAGTGGACAGTATTCACTCTCTGTCTGCAGGACAGTCTCAGGGCTTCTTAGTGAACAGCCAGGTTCCAGGACTTCTTCAACAAAAGGACTGTCTTTCACCAGTGGACAAATCTGGCAAAAGAACATCAAAACAGACAGACAAAGTACCAGCAAAACAGCCATGTCTCCTCAGTCCTTGGCAGCTCAGGGGGCAGGTCTCAAAAGTCCAGGGCAATTCAAAGCGGCCACCAGCAATTCTCTTAGTCTCTCTCTCCACGTGGTGCTGCTTCCAAAAAAAAGATCTTCCGCCTCTCCCTTGTCTCTCCAAATCTACGTCACCAGCTCCTCCCAGTTCAGGACTTTCTTTTCACATCAACAAGTCCATCCCACAGGTGGGATTAACAAACTCTGGGTTTTAACACAATCAATTTGAAAACCAAGCCAATACAGGGGAATCTTTAATTGCCATTACTATCACAATAGGCAGACAGGTTTACAGACACTGATGACTTGGGCTGGTCAGGATCATGCAGTTGCAGAGTATTCCAGCAATCAAGAACTGAAAGATTTAAACCCAGGGCCAAGATGAGGTCCTAGGCCCATTCAGAGAGAGGTCCCTGTGTAACTCTCACTTAAATCCAAATCATGCACAGGTCAGGACATCTCCTATGATGTCACTGATCTTCTTCAAAGGATACACTACAGTTCTGAATCTTGTGGACTGTATAGGTCCAGGAGAGGGGATTTTTTTCTGGTGACCCTATCCTTCTCCACTTGGAAAAAGAGGATTTCAGTGTTGACAGTCAGAATCACATTGATTACATAGGCCTCTAGAAGAGGGAAAACAGAACAAAAACTTTTCTTTGCCCTAGAAGTTCAGAATTTTGGCTATAAATATTACTGGGGGTTTTCATTTTTTTTTTTTTTTTTCAGGAATTGACCGTTGGACCTTGTTTCTCTATTTTATGCACTGGTTCTAAGAGATCTGGAAAGTTTTCTTTTATGATTTCTTGAAATATGATGTCTAGACTCTTTTTTTGGTCATGGCTTTCAGGTAGTCCAGTGATTCTTAAATTCTCTGCCCTTTATCTGTTTTCCAAGTGTTTTGTTTTTGCTGAGATAGCCTATATTTTCTTCTTATTTTTCTCCCTCTTTTTTGTCTTTTGACTTAGTTCTTGTTATCCCATGAAGTCATTACTTTCTATTTGGTCAGTTCTAATTATCAGGGAATATTTTCCCCCTGGATAAGGTTTTGTACTTCTTGATCCAAGTTGTTAATTCTCTTACCAAATCTTTCTTCCATAGTTCTCAATCTTTTCACATTCTTTCCTCTAGCATTATCATTTGGTTTTTAAAATTCTTCTAGTGTTATCATTTGATTTTTAAAACCATTTTTTAGCTTCTTTAATCTCTTGCTTTTTTTCTTCCAGGAATTTTGTTTTCCTTTGAGGCTTTGCCTACAGATGTTTTAGAGTCATTCTCTTCTGAATTTCTATCTTTGGCCTCCTGTCACAATAATAGCCTCTTCACTGGTGGAATTCTTATGCTTGCTTGCTTGTTTGCTAGTTAGTGCTTATAGCTAGCTTACCTTTTGATTTTGGAATTTGTGTTAGGCCTGGGCTCTGTGCACTTCTATGGAGGAGGGGAGGAGATGATATTTGGGCTATTTTCTTGGGTCCTTATTCTGTTTTCCTGGGGTATTGAGTGTTGTGTTATTCCAGAATGAAGGGGATCAGGTAAAAGAGTTAGTCTTCATAAAGATGACCCATCTTCCTCTGAGGTGGAAGAATTGGGAAGACGAAAACAGAGACATTTAGAAGATAGAAATATACCCTGTCCATCCATTGTGAACACAATGCATAAAATGCCAGTTCTAGAATCAAGAGGATCTGGGTTCAAATCCAGGCTCACACTAGCTGTGTGACTTTGGCAAGTCTCTTAACCTCTGTATGCTTCATTTTCTTCATCTGTAAAATGGGGATAATAATAGCACCTGCCTCCCAAGGTTTTTGTGAGAATTAAACGAGATAACATAATATTTGTGCTTAGCACATAGTAAGTGATGTTTAAATATTAGTTGTATTGTTAACTATCCATCAGGAAAGATGGAAGAAAATAAAATTCATTTTAGAATAGCCATTCTCTTAAAATTGTGCTGGGCAGTTAGCAAGATCAATAAGAAAAGATTACTGAACAAGTATGAAGACTCATTGAGGTTTGTCAGTTTGACTTTGTAGTGGATCAGATTAGTTTAACTCTTTGACCCAAAGACAGGAATGAAAAACTTGTAGTGGGGGTGATCTGGGTTTGAGGATTCACACAAAGGATGGAGTAGAAGGTTAAGGAAGCAAGGGAGGGCTGGAGTTTGAGGACTGTATCTGAGTGGTGTGAAGTGGACTGAATCAATGGAAAGAGGCAAAATAATTAAGTTACAGTGAGGGTGAACTTTTTCAGGGGTGGGGGAGGAAGCACAGGTGAAAAGTAAGGCAGTTGTAATCAGAAAGGGGAAGCACCAAGTTGAATTCTTGAAGGGTTAATAGCTATGTGTATTGATGAGGTTCAGAGTTTGATTGTGTTCTTTTTTTTAATTTGCTTTTTGGAGGGGGGAAGGTAAGGCAGTTGGGGTTAAGTGACTTGGCCAAGGTCACATGGCTAGTATTTTGTGTTAAGTGTCTGAGACCTGATTTGAACTCAGGTCCTCCTGACTCCAGGGCCAGTACTCAATTCACTGTACCACCTAGCTGCCCTGATTGCGCTCTTTTAGCACAATATAAAAGGGGACGTATGGGCCTCTGGTCTTTAAAGAGGACCTTTGGACCTGCCTAAAAAATATTCACCAGCTCAAGAAAGCCTCCCATACATGCATGCACATACAATAACAGTGACAAATTCATCCTTACTACAGTATTTCAGTCTCTTTTTTTTTAAACTTTGTTTTATTATCATACTTGGGGATTTTTGTTGTTGTTGTTTTTGCTTCATATTTGTGTTTTCATTGGTGGTAGGGAATTTATGGTGAGGAAACAATACAAATCTTTTTTTTCTTTTTTTGGGGGGCAACTTAGAGTCCTGGAGAGTTGTCTGGGGCACTAGAAATTTTAGTAACTTGCCCAAGGTCATCAAGTACATGACAGTGATGATACTCAAACCCTGGTCTTCCTCATCCCAAGGCTAGCTGTCTGCTTCTCGTGTGATAGTTAAGCTATATTTTTTTTTTGAGAAATTGGCTTAGTTTCTCCCTTGAAAATTAATTATTTGAAACATGAGTTTTCGACACCTTACAAAAACATTTGTTTCCTTTTTAATAACAGAAGTTGAAGATGACCATCGGAAAACCTATTCGTTGGATGATTATTTAAAAAACACTTACAGAATAAAGACCTACAGTTTAAGATGGATTTCAGGTAAACATTTCTTCTCTTTTTCAAAAATTCCTTCTTGCTTCCAAAATTACTTGTTTATAAGGGAGATGCCCTGGAGGAATGTTTAAAATATCAAGATACCATTCCTGTTTTTCAGGATTTTGCAACACTATGGTGGATTATTTGCCCTAGACAAAAGAGTAAAGTAGAGAGGGTGAAAGAAATAATGGGAAAATCTACAAGCTATTAAGTTAATAAAAATAAGAAGGAAGGATCAAGCTGTATGGAAGTTTTGAATTAGGACTAGACCTCTGGTTTCATTGAGTTGGGAGCACTAGATAAGCATATTTTAACTTGCTTATACACTTACAGTCTTAGAGAACTATCTAGAGCACTTAGATGTGAAGTGTCTTGCTTAGGACCACCCAACAGGTACAATCAGGCAGACCTTGAACTCAGGTTTTCCTGGAAAAAAAATAAAAGTGGGGGCCTTCATAAAATGGACTTACTTTAAGGAATTATATTAACAAGCCCAGGTGAACCTGCTCATAAATATATTACCCATTTAGTGTTTCCCCACTTAAACATTTTTCTTAATTCTACAAAAGAGAGGCAGTGGATAGAGAGTTAGCCTTAGAGCCAGCCTGAAGTGGGTTCATATCCCACCTTTGATACATATTGGCTTTGTTATCCTGGGCAAGACACTTAGTCTAAGTACTCCAGGCAGCTTTCTCAGGCTAAATTGAAGAGAAGGTACTTGCAGGAAAAAAAATTCTACAGGAAAAAAAAAAAGTTACAGTTAAGAACTCCTTCCTTAATCTTAGGTCTTTGTTTGAGATGTTAATTTACTGTGTGCTAAATAAGTTATAAGTGACATGAAACCTCATTTACTTTCTCTCTTTAGATACTGAATATCTTCATAAAAGAGAAAACAATGTCATGGTGTTTAATGTTGAATTGGGAACTAGTTATATTCTCGTGGATAACAGCACCACGGTATGCTTAACCATATAGTTGTTTCATACATTGGAGAAATATTACTACTATTACAACTTCCTGAATTTATTTTTTCTTTGTTGGCAGGATAAATTGGGATATTTAATAACTGATTATTATGTCTCTCCTGATCGTCAGTTTGTGCTTTTTGAGCATGATTACAATGAGGTAATGAATTTCTTTTAATATTTGATGAATCTTAGAATTGGGCATTCATTTGACACTATCTCTGAATCTTTAGGTAATGAGTGCAGGTGTTGTTATTTACAATAGGCAGTGAAATATTAATTTCACGATAAAGGGGGGAAAGGCCAGTTGAACAGTAAAAGTGAAGTTTTTCTGATTCTTTTATATATTCTGCTGAGTTCCACAGTAGGTTAATAGCATATAGCAGCCTGTGTTGATGCTTCTGTCCTCAGCTAATGAATTGTATATAGTTCAGGGATATTTAGACTCCACAGTAAGGACTTTTTAAGGGATTTTTAAAAAAAGTTATTTGAAAAGCAATTGTAGGAAAAAATTTTTTTAGCAGTAGTGAAATTTAACATTTCTAGAATCAACAGTTGTAATGAAAAATTGTTTCTTTGACAAATATTTATTGAGTATCTATGGGATTTCAAGGAGCTGTGGGATATAACTTGAGATGACTAGATATGCCCTTAAGGAGCTCATAGCCTAGTAAGTGAAATAAATCATTTATCTGAGCAACTGTACCATGAGAATTGATGTTTTAAGTGCCCTAAGAGATGTTCTTTAAGAGCTCAGAGTCATAGGCTTTAGTTTGGTTAAGGGGAGAGGGGGGAGGCCTGGTGCTCAGAAGAGAATTTATAGAGGAGGTAACTTTAAAGATCTGATAAGATTTAGACCAGGGAGACAAAGTGGGGAAAGAGGATGGGAAAGGAAGGAGGGGAAGCATGGTAGAAACAAGGGAATGATGCGACAGGAGCATCAAAGAGGGAATACCCAGGATGTCTTCAAAGAACAGTATGATGAGAACATAGGATGAGTAAAAAGTAGTAGTAGCAGATAAGGCTGGGTTAGAGCTACTTATGTAGAGCCTTGAATGCCAGGCTAGTGAATGAGAAACTACTGAAGGTTATGAGGGAGAGGGGAATGTCATCAAACTTGTGCTTTAAAGAACTTAATCTGGATGGTGTGTAGGATAGATGGGAAATGGGCAGTGGGGTGCTAGAGCAGCTGCCCAGTAACAGTCCTCATGTCGAGTCCATTAAGGAACACTTGCTTAGGGGAGACTTGCTTATAGGAAGGCTTTCATACCTTTTGCTAATTTCTTTTTCTTATTCTTTTTTGGAGGGGAGAGGGCAGTGCAGTTGGGGTTAAGTGACTTGCCCAAGGTCACAGGGCTATTAGGTGTTAAGTGTCTAAGGCCAGATTTGAACTTAGGTCCTCTTATTCGGTGCTCTATTCACGGAGCCACCTAGCTGGCCCAACCTTTTGCTAATTTCTAATTAGGTACTGAGTCATGAGGGGTATGATGTCTTTTGGCTTTGAGAAATGTATATATACTCTGAGTTGGTATTTTGCTTTGGGGGCTCGCTTATGAGAAGGATCTTGTGATTCTCTGGTTGAGATTCTGAGTATCCCTATGTTCAGAGCTCCCCAATTGCTCAGATGTAAAGGCTTTCTCGATCCAGGGATGTATGCAAGGTGTATAGTGGATTCAGGCAATCATAGCCCTGTCTCTTGGTCTTTATTTCTCTACTTGTGTTTACTGTGTATTTTCTTTTTTTTTTTCCAAATGCTTTATTAACTTCTGATTTACATCATTCATTTCCACCAGATTTTGAGTTACAAATTTTCTCCCCATTTTTTCCCCTACCCACTGCCCCAAAATAGCAATCCCACAGGATATCCCCTCCTCCAATCTGCTCTCTCCCATATTTTCTCCCATACCACTTTTGACTTTTCCAGTGGATCTCTATGCCCCAGTGCCTGTATATCTTATTTCCCAATTACATGTAAAATAGTATTAATAATAGCATATATATATATGTATTTTTTTAAATATTTGATTTTAAAACTTTGAATTCCAGATTCATTCCCTTCCTCCCTTGTCACCCACCCCCACTGGGAAGATAAGCAGTTCAGCGTAGATTGTACATGTGTGGCTAATGAAAAACAATAACGTTGTAGATATGTTGTAGAAGACTGACTACATTTCCCTCCGTCCTATCCCACCTCCCACTAGCTCTATTCTCTACCTTGATCCTGTCCTTTTTCAAAAGTGGGTGCTTCCAACTTCCCTTCCCCCCAGCCTGCCCTCCCTTCATCCCCCATCTCATCCCCTTCCCCCCCACTCTCCTGGAGGGTGAGATACCCTATTTAGTGTGTATTTCATTCCCTCCCTAAGCCAAATTCAATGGGAATAAGGTTGACTCATTCCCTTTTGCCTTCCTATTCTTCCCCTCCATTGTAACCATCTTCCCTTGCCTCTTCTGTATGAGATAGTTTACCCCAATCTGTCTCTCCTCATCTCCTCTCTTTATATTCCTCTCACCTCTTAATTTCACCTTTTAAGTATCATCCCTTCTGGTTAAATTGGTCCTGTGCCCTCTATCTATGTATACCTGTAAACATGTATACACACATTCACATATGTATTCATATGCCCATATACCCTCATATATAGACATATATATATTTCTATTCCCTTCAACTACTGAGAAAAGTTTCATAAGTTACAATTATTGTTTTACCATGTAGGAATGTTAATAGTTCAACTTTGACAAGTTCCTTATGATTTCTTTTCCCTGTTTACCTTCTCATGTCTCTTGCTTCTTGTATCTGAATGTCAAATTTTCTATTCAACTCTGGTTTTTTCATCAAGAATGCTTGAAAGTCTTCTATTCCACTGAATGACCATATTTTCCCTTGGAACATGATACTCAGTTTTGCTGGGTAGGTGACTTTTGGTTTTAATGCCAGCGCCTTTGACCTCCGGAATATCATATTCCAAGCCCTTTGATCCCTCAGTGCAGAAGCTACCGGATCCTGGGTTATCCTGATTTTGTTTCCACAATATTCAAATTGTTTCTTCTTGGCTGCTTGTAATATCCTCTCCTTAATCTGGGAATTCTGGAACCTGCCTATAGCATTCCTAGGAGTTTTCTTTTTGGGATCTTTTTCAGGAGGTGATTGGTAGAATCTTTCAACCTGTCTTTTGCCCTCTGGTTCTAAAACATCAGGGCAGTTTTCTTTGAGAACTTCCTGGAGGATGATTTCTAGGTTCTTACTTTGATCATGGCTTTCAGGTAGTCCAATAATTTTTAAATCTCTCTCCTGGATCTATTTTCCAGGTCAGTGGCTTTTCCCATGAGTTATTTCATATTGCCTTCCTGTTCTTTCATTTGTTGGATCTGTTTAACAGCATCTTGATTTCTCATAAAGTTATTAGCTTCCGTTTGCTCCAGTCTAATTCTGAAGCAATGATTCTCCTCATTGAGCTTTTGAGATTCTTTTTCCATCTGGCAAATTTGGCTTTTTAAGGCATTCTTCTCCTCATTGCCTTTTTGAGCCTCTTTTCCATTTGAGTTAGTCTGTTTTTTAAGGTGTTATTTTCCTCCGTCAGGCTGTTGATTCTCATTTCATAATTTTCTTGCATTGTTCTCATTTCTCTTCCCAATTTTTCCTCCACTTCTCTTATCTGCTTCTTAAGGTCTTCTATGGCCTGTAACCAGCTCGTATTTTCCTTTGAAGCTTTTGGTGCAGGAGTTCTGATTAAACTGTCTTCCATGCTTTGCTCCTTTTTGTCCCCAAAATAGGAGCGTAATGTTGGAATCTTCTGTCTGCTTTGTTTCCTTTGCCTGGTCATGTTGCCCCTCAGTCACTTGACCCCTGGGCTTTTTGCCGCAGTAGGACTCTGCCACCAGACAGGGGAGTTTTCATCCAAAACGCTGGGGTTTTCTCAGCTGCCGGAGGTATTAGATGGGTGCCCTCTCTGAGGTCTCCACACACTCTGGCAAGCTGGACACACACCCCAGGACCTCCACCCTAGACTGCAATCCAGATCCAAGAAGGTTAAAGCAAGAGCGATTACCCCTCAGACTGGTGCTTGGTACCCCTACACTATGCAGGCCAGGAGCTGAAGCTGCCACGTGGAGCTGGCTGGCTGTGCTGGCCTGCTCAGCAGCCTCTCCCCCCCCCCCCCCCCCCC
>NW_027187419.1:88069410-88093674 GCF_028583685.1 Petaurus breviceps papuanus | reverse complement strand
GGGGGGGCAAACGCTGATGCACTCCCACTTACTGGGTCCCAAAGTCCAGATTGCACTGACCTCTCACTTTGTCCTTCACATCTATGTGTTGATAAATCTGGAAATGGCCACAGCTGCTGCTGATTTGGAGTCCCTCTGGCCAGTGGCTGGTCAGGCCCACCCTGGGGATAAAGCCTCGGAGTGGGGCTGGGCTCGGCTCCCAGAGCGCTGAGCGTGATTCCTGCCGCCCTGCCGGGCTGTTCTAAGCAGAAGGTTAGCTTCTTTGTGTCATTTTGTGGGTTCTGCAGCTCCAAAGTTTGTTTAGAGTCCCCTTTTTACATGGATTGGGGAAGGTGGAAGCCGGAGTGGTAGGTAGGTCCTGCTTTTGCTCTGCCATCTTGACTCTGCCCCTCTGTTTGTATTTTGTCTGAAGTTCAGGAAGGTGCTGACTTCCCTTGAACTTGTGAATGTAATTGAAAAGATTGTTGATCCCTTACACAGCTATCTTTCCTATTAAAGAAGATCTAAGAACCTGTGCTAACAGCCATCCTGGGTATGCCAGTGTGGTTGCTGCTACACACTGGTAAAACCTGATTGTTAAATTTTCAGTGTGAGCATTTGCACCTCAGAGATTAGTAAAAGTTAAATTAGGGTTTGATTTATTGATTTTCTGTACTTAAGAACATGATGGAGACAATTTTAATAATGTAAACTAGAAGCAGGAAAATAGTGGTGTACTGGAATGGCTTTGTACCACTGGCAAAACTTGATTGTTGAATTTTCAGTATGAATATTTGCACTTCAAAAATTGGTAAATGTTACAAATTAGGGCTTGATTTATTGTTTTCTATACTTAAGAACATTATGGAGAAAATTTTAATAATGCAGACTCAATTTAAGTGTGTTGTGTGTCCACCCCCTCTACCTAGAGAACTGCTTGTTAACATTCACCGGCATATTCCTAGAAATAGATTATTGCAGTGGTCTAGGTGAGAGGTAGAGAATCTGAATTAATATAGTGTCAGTAGAAATGGAAAGGATCTTGTAGAAACAAAAAATTAATGAAGAGAGAATCAGTAGCAACTGATTGGATGTAAGAGACCAGGTGAAGAGGAAAGAATCAAAGATGACAATTTAACAGCTACCTTTATTTTTTGCCCTTTGGAGGGCAATTTGGGTTAAGTAACTTGCCCAAGGTTACATGGCTAGTTTTGTGTGTGTGTGTGTTAAGTGTCTTGAGGCCCGATCTATGCTCAGGTCCTCCTGACTCCAGGCCTGTGCTTTACTCACTTTGCCTCCTAGACGCCCCCAAATTATTAATTTTAACCAATTTTTTTAGAGGGCAATTGGGGTTGTGACTTGCCCAAGGTCACATGGCTAGTTTTTTTGTGTTAAGTATCTGAGGCTGAATTTGAACTCAGGTCCTCCTGACTTTATTCACTGAGCCAACTAGCTGCCCAAGAGGTGAGGCCCAGAGGGTAACTAAGTGGTACAGTGAATGGAACACCTGCCCTGGAGTCAGGAGGACCTGAGTTTAAAGCTGGCCTCAGACACTTAATAGCTGTGTGACCCCTGGTAAGTCAACCCCAATTGCCTCCTGGAAAGGAAAAAAAAGTGAGGGCCAGATATTTGGGAGAATGTTTAATGACCTGGTGTTGATAAGCTGTGGCTGTTTATGTTTACTTTTGTCTCTTGAGTTTACATCTATGCATTTGTTTTTTCCAGTGTTTATATTATTACCAGTTTCTTGAAAGTGGAGCCCAGGGGTTGAGGTTATTTTCTATTGCCATTTTCTTCTCCAGAGTATCTATAGTAGATTACACTGTACATAGAAGATGTTCAATAAATGTTGACTAACTTCCTATCATTCAAGAAAAAGAAAAGTCAAGGATCTGTTAACTTTTCTTTTGGTATAATTATTCAATTAACTTTAGATCCTGCTACAAGATTTCTGTTACACCAGAGACTCATTACCTTTTTCAGTGGCTGAGTCTCCAACATTCTTCTAGGAGGTAACTATCAAAGGTGATAAATCCTATGCTGAAGCAGACCCAGTTTATTCCTGATCCTGTTTAATATTCTGGTCCTGACTATTTGCTGGAGGACATGGTTTCTCTCCTTATTTCAAGTTTTACAGAGTTAAGAAAGCTATGCCCTGAGTGCATTGCATTGTAGAGTCCTGATTTGATGTCAGAGGACCTGGGTTTGAATCCTAAGACTGCTGCTTATTAATTATTTGACCATAGTGTAGTCTTTCTGATCTTGGTTTTCCTTATCTATAAAGTGAAGCAGTTGGATTATATGATTTTTGTAAATATTTGTATTCTTAGATGTCTTCACCAACCCATTATTCATCTACCATCAGTAACTTGCTCTAAAACATTCTTGAAATATATGTAAAGCCCTTCACAAACCTTAAGGAGCTATGTAAATGCTAACTGATATTATTAATAAAAATAATTAAGTAAAAAAAAAAGTAACTCTAGCCTGGCACATAAGAATTGCTTAATAATGTATGTTGGTAGATTGATAGTTTGATTGGAACAAAAAGTTCAAGTGAGAGATCAGTACTGACTGATCTATATACCCATTTTCCTACCTACATAATTTTTTTTTATCAGAATTTGTACATTTATCAAGGGCGTCTATATTAGTAGGAAATGGCAAGGTTTTCCAAATGACATTACAAAACAGACTGTTATCTTTATATTACACAAGGGAGTGAAAGATGAAAGTAAGTGAAAGTAAGACAAGATCCTACCATACCTTTTGTTTGTGAACTATATAGAAAAAGCAAATTTGATAGACAAAAATTCCTCCTTAATAGATGCCTTCAATAAGATGTTTTTCTTTCATGCATGCATCAAAAGTGGGAGACATATGCTTGACAAAGGTAGCCCTGTCAGGGAGAAGATTCAACATGGAGTTCAAGTTGTATAATATAAGGATAACAGTCTGTTTTGTGATGTCATATTTTCTCTCTTGTTTTTAGGATTAATTTCTTTAATTTTTTTATTTTATTTTTAATTCTTGGAATACAACAAGCACAGGCTAGAGTTACAAAGAAAGACAAAAACACAAAAATGTCCTGCCCTTGAGGAGCTTAAAATACTATTGGAGAAGACAAAATATAAATAAACAGGCATATAGAAGGTACAAAGAAATCTAGAAGGAAGATCACCATAGAGAGTGGATGGGTGGGTGAGTGATGGGGAAAGGCCTTCTACAGGGTTGTTAAGAAGCAGAGAGGAGGGGTGGCTGGGTGGTGAAGTGAAGAGAGCACTGGCCCTGGAGTCAGGAGGACCTGAGTTCAAATCAGATCTTAGACACTTAACATTTACTAGCCATGTGACCTTGGGCAAGTCAGTTAACCCCAATTGCCCTCCCAAAAGAAAAAAAAATAAACTCATTGCTCTAATCCAGTTGCTTTTCCTTTCTTTGTTCTCTCTGGTGCCATTTCTCTAAACACATATAAGACTGTGAAGAGGTTGTCCAACTGTAATCACACCATTGTCCTTGCTGGTTAAAAGAGTTCCTTATGAAAACTTTGAAGGTTATTTCCGTTTTCCTGTTTGTTGGCCTTTCATTTTTATGCTTAGTTGGCTTGCAGGAAATAAGTGCCTCTCTTCCTCCAAGGAAAAGGGGAAGACCAATTAATTGGTGGTGACATACTTGTTGTCCCCTCTATATATGCCTAAATTATTATAGTTCTTGTTATTAGTCATAGCAAGGGTATTGATGATGTTCATGATGACAACTGAATTCCATGGATTTCTTAACTTCTATATAAAATAGCATCTGCTTTTGTCTTTTTCTAAAGCTTCTTATTTAAAGTCATCTTTTGCCATAGGATTTGATAATTAGTTTTATATTTACTCTATTCATATCCTTCACAATTTGATAAACTTTGAACTTGTCTTCCCTTCATTTCCAGTTTTAAGAGTTCGAATCTTAAAATTCTGTCTTCATGGAAATCTCTCAGGGTCTCATTGTCTATAATTGCTTTCATTTGGTGTAGTTCTCTTGTGATAATTTAAAATGATGAGCAGTATAAGAGGTGCATTGCCACTGTGGTTTTATACAAGGGTAAGGTTATATTTCTTGCCTTAATCAGACAGTCAGATACTTATAGAATGCAAGCCTCTGTACAATACCCTGTATTTCAAACAATCAAAGGATAATGAGGCAGGCAATATTCTAGGTACTGGGGGAATAAAGGTACAAATGGAATAGTCCCTGTTCTCAAAGAGTTTAAGCAACAAAGGCCATTATGTATTCAGAGACTAAGAACAAACATAATTTCATTTGTTCTTCATAGCAAGCCTAGGGTAGAGGCCATGCCACCCATTGGATATAGATAGATGGCCCCAGAGTCAGGACTACCTGGATTTGAAGTCCTGTATCTGATACATACTGGTTGTCTGGCTGTTGGCAAGTAACTGACCTTCTCAGTACCCCAGGCAACTAACTCTCAAAGATGAGTAAGCATCTGTTATTAAGCACCTACTCCGCCCTGTCCTGGGCACTGTGCTAAGGGCTGAGGGTACAAAAAGAAGCAAAAGACAGTCCTTGCCCTTGAGGATCTTGCAACCTAAGACCAAAATAATAATATTTAATTATTTTGAAGAGGAATCAACTAGTATTGTGGGTGACACTTAACTTTTTCTCAGTGGTAAAATATTTAACCAATGGGGCTGACCTTGCCAAAAACCCCCAAATGATTCCTAGATAGCCTTTCAAGGTCATAGTTGTTAGATATTACTTTAAAGTTTTTTCAGTCTTAAAAATTTATCACCCTATAATTTTATTCCCTTATATGTACTATGTATATATGTGCATATATGCATGCATTCATGTATATATACACATACACACAATACCCATGTAACATAGTATTTCTACATATGAACATATACATATGTAAATATACAGACATGGACATTTTCCCCCTAAATGCATTACTTTAAATGCAAACCACATTTGAGCTTACCTTCTCCATTAGTTCCCACTCATTGGGGTTGTGAAATTTTTTTTTACAAGGTTATTCCCACTGGTTAAATATTTCATTAGTGAGAAACAGCTCAGTGTCACCTACAAAAGAAAAATTTTACTGTGTAATTCCTCTTAGAAATAATTAAAATTTATTTTAATTTTTGTGCCCAAATAGATTTGTAGACAACCTCACTGTTAATACTTTTCTATTTGAGAAGTATTTTTTTTTGTTGCTGTTGGTTGTTTTCTTTCTAGTCTCAAAGTCAGTTTCCATTCTTTGGCCAAACATTTACTTGAGAATTTAATTTTTGAAAGGTTTCAGTGCAAATGGGATAATATATTTAAGTATCTCGATTCTGCTTATAGGAGCTTACTTGTACTTATAGGAGTATCTGCATCCTTACTAGAGACATAAAGGCCCAGAACATAAGGAAAACTGTGGCATAATAAATTTTCTTCATCAATTTTTCTCCAAGGATTTAGACCCTCCTCCCTTTTCAACTTATAATGTTGGATTATAAAATATACTATTTTAAATTTTGAAATCGCAAATTTCAAATATGCAAAAAAATTCAAATATGCAAACCTATTTCTAATTGTCTGATCCCATTGGGATTAATAAATATACCTGTGTGTATGTGTAATAGTACTTCTGAAAACGACATGGTAGAAATACTTTTATAGACAATGATATTTGGCATTAGCCCCTTTACAAGGAAAAGCAAGAGCTTTATTTTACAGTAGAGTGCTTGACTGTTTCTAGGGGCTGCTATTTTCAAGAAACCAAAGACTTTAAGACGACTTTGCTTTATTTCTTCCTTTTGTTGACTTTTGACCTAGTGATCAGTGGCTATTGTACTGTCTTTCTTACTAGAATTAAGCATAATGAGTTCTTAACCTGAGGTCCGTGAACTTTGTTTTAAAAAATATTTTGATAATTGTTTTTATTATATTTCAAATATTTCATTATAACTGGTTTTCTTTGTAATACTATTTAAATCATTCTGAGAAGGGTACATGGTCTTCATCGGCCTTCAGTGGGTTTTATGACACAGGAAAGAGTTAAGAACTCTAGCAAGGAAGGAAAAGGGAGGGAATATTAAAGGATCCACAATCTTGAGTATAGTGGGTGTGTGTGGGAAGTCATAAAGGGTTATCATGTAACTAATCAGTATATAACTTCCTTCTTCTGGGCCTCATCTGGACCTCATCTTCTTATGTTTAAATCTAGCCTCAGTCTTTACTAGCTGTGTGACCCTGGGCAAGTCACTTAACCCTGTTGGCCTTAGTTTCCTCATCTGTAAAATGACCTGGAGAAGAAAATGACAAAACCAGGCTAGCATTTTTACCAAGAAAACCCCAAATGGGATCATGAAGTGTTAAACATGACTGAAAATGACTGACCAACAACCTTTAATATGCCCAGTGCTGAGGTTATAAAGGCAGAAATGAAAGTCTTTGTTATAAAAGAGCTTACATTTTATTTGGGGGAAGGAATACACTTAGACAAAATATTTACAAAAATGTACAAATTTACAAAGATAATTTTCTATGAGAGGAGAGGTCTAACAGGGAAAAGAGGAAAGGATTCTATGTAGGTAGTAATGCTGAAGCTAAATTTTTTTTTTTTTGCTTTTTGGAAGGCAATTGGGGTTAAGTAACTTGCCCAAGGTTACACGGCTAGTATTTTTGTGTGGGTGTTAAGTGTCTGAGGCCGGAACCGAACTCGGGTCCTCCTGACTCTGGACCTACATTCTACACTACCCTAGCGGCCCCTTAAGCTAAATTTTTATGGAGTTCTAAGAGACGTGAGAAGGATGTGCATTTTAGCCATGAGGGACAGCCAGTGCAAAAGCATTGAAATAGTGACTTGAAATCCACAGAAAAGATTAACATGAGTATAGTTCTTTGTTAAAATACCAAATAAATTCATTTGTAAATCAAATTATTCATGATACATTTTATACCTGGAAAAAAATACTAGTTAGTATTTTTTATTTATAATGTAACATAACATAATATATAATATAATATAAAATTGCTACTGTTGTAGTAAGCTTTGAATGTATTTATATTTTCCTGAAAATTTCCACTTTCAATTTCCTTTTATTAACTGCCCCTCCCCTCTCCCCCCAAAAAAAGACAGTGAGATAGCTGGTGGCCCAAAGTTTCCTGAAATTTGACGTCTCTAATCAGGGCTCTGTTCAGGCAGAGTATGATAAGTAGTTGTTTTGAAACTTTAAAAGGTTCATGTTTCTGAGGTGTCATGCAACTATTTAAAAAAAAAAACCTACAAAAATGTTAGATTTGTTATTATTGTTGATGTTATTATTATACAAATTCAGGGAAGTTTTTAAGGAAGCTACTCATTTGTGACTCATAAAAGACCAGACTTGTCATCTGGGAGTCGTAAGCAGAAACATCTTGTGTCCATATTAAGCATCTCCATTCCCTGCAAATGAACAAAATATCAAGTAAACACTTCGAGGACCTCATGGCTATTAACAACGCAGAATCCAGTTTGCCAAATGTATGGCCAATAAATGTTAAATTAAAAAATCATCATAGAAAAAACTATTTTTATACTTCATATTCATAGGTCTCATTTACAAATTAAAATATCCTGAACTAGTCTTATTTTTTTTTTATTTTCTAAAATTCTACTGAACTTTATGTATATTTAGAAAGCCTGGAAATACAGGATAAGGATTTAGGAGAGAGGATTTTTTAAACTACTAATACTATTTTTTTCCTTCAAAACATAACAGATACAGAAGGATGAGACATGATTTTAATAATGACAACGAGGAAGTTCTAGGATAGGAATTTCTTTCCATAAAACATAGGAAATTTAAGTTATTATCTTGTCTACTTAGCTAGCTTATCAAGAACAGGTGGTAAGATTTTTATGTACAGAATGTCATTATGTCATTAAGAAGTTCACCTATTTTACCACATCTCACCAGTCAGATTGGCTAAGATGACAAAACAGGAAAATGACAAATGCTGGAGAGGATGTGGGCAAATTGGAACACTAATGCATTGCTGGTGGAGTTGTGAACTGATCCAACCTTTCTGGAGAGCAATCTGGAATTATGCCCAAAGGGCTATAAATAATTTCATACCCTTTGACCCAGCAATACCACTCCTAGGGTTGTATCCCAAAGAGATCATAGAAGTGGGGAAAAGACCCATATGTACAAAAATATTTATAGCAGCTCTTTCTGTGGTAGCAAAGAATTGGAAATTAAGGGAGTGCCCATCAATTGGGGAATGGCTGAACAAGTTGTGGTATATGCATGTTATGGAATACTATTGTGCTATAAGAAATGAGGAGCAGATGGACTTCATATTTACCTGGAGAGGCTTATATGAACTGATGCTGAGTGAGAAGAGTAGAACGAGGAGAAATCTGTACACAATTACAGACACAACATGTGTGTGATGACCAACTTTGATTGACTGGGCTCTTCTCAGCAATACAGTGATATAAGTCAATTCCAAAAGACTCATGATGGAGAGAGATGTCTACATCCAGAGAAAGAACTAGAAAGAACTGAGTTTGTATCCAGATTGAAGCAAACAACCTGATCATTTTCCTTTTCTTTTTGGTATTATGTCCTCTTTACCATTTATCATTCCATCTGATACAATCCATCTTTATAACCTGACTAATGTCTAATGTGAAAGTATTTACAGTTCCTATACTTGACTGTATGCAGCCATGGCGGGGAGGGGAGGGAGGGAGACTGAATGTGAAACTCAAGGAATTGTGGAATTGAATCTTGTAAACTAAAAGTAAATAAACAAATTAACAAAAAAAAAGAGGTTAAAAAAATTTTACCTGTTTTCTTTTACAGACTTGGAGGCATTCCTACACAGCTTCATATGACATATATGATTTAAGTAAGAGGTCAGTGGCTTTATATAAAATCTATCAGGGGTTAATACTGGTTTTGGGAGAGGGAAAGAAGAGATTACAGTGAATCATAAATATTGTTTATTTTGTTTCGTTTTTCTTCTAGAGAGTTGGTTTTAGATGAGAAAATTCCTGGTTTTATACAGCAGATCTCCTGGTCACCAGTTGGTCACAAATTGGTTCGTAAATGCAGATGTTCATAATTGTTCATAAATTTGGGGTTACTTTTGACTCTCCCCTTTGAGTTTTTAAAATTTTCCTTTCACAATACCTGCTTTCTATTTCCACTGCTACCATCTCAATACATAGCTCCCACCTGGTTTACTGCACCTTGTTTCTCTCCCTTCCATTGCATTCTCCATGTTGTTACTTGCATAATCTTATTGATCTATAGGTCTATTCATAAAGTTTCCTTTGCTCAAAAATCTTCTGTGACTCTCTTTGCTATAAAATGTTCAAATTCCTTTTACTGGAATTCAAGCCCAATCTGGCACTGCACTTAAACTTATCTCATATCACACCCTTCCGCATAATCTACATTCCATTTATGCTAGACTTATTTGCCCAACCCCAAACACACTTGGAGCATATTAAGTGTTTTTTTACTTTTATGCCTTTGTCCACATGCCTACCTTGTCCTTTTTGCTCATACCTGTAAAATTTCTGTCCTTTAAGGTCTAACCAAAAAGCTTTTTTCTGGCATGACCAACGAGGCAGCTAGGTGGTGTAGTGAATAGAGCACTAGTTCTGGAGTCAGGAAGATCTGAATTCAAATGTGACTTTAGACACTACCTGTATGACTCTGGGAAAGCCCCTCAGTTTCCTCAATTGTAAAATGGGGATGATAACCCCACCTCCCAGGGTTGTTGTGATGATGAATTAAGATAATAATTGTAAACATTTTGTACCTGGCACATAGTGTCATCTGTCATCATCATCATCATCATCATCATCATCATCATTGGGCTTATCTTGATTCTCCTAATTGTTATGGACCTCATGGAGGCCTTATGTGGCATTTTGGGCCTCTTCAATGCTTTTATCATGTAATATTGTATGTCATAGTTATTGTTTATATTCGGGAAGTGATTAAGTTTTATCTGCTTTCAACTCCATTGGACACTCCTAGTTCCCCTTCCCTCTTGCTTTCTAACTTCTTTCTTGTTTTACTCCATTGAATTATAAACTTTTTGAGGGTATAGACTGTCTTTCTTATTCTTGTTTTTCTCCCCAGTGCTTAGCACGGTGTCTAACACATAGTAGACCCAGATATGGATTGAATTGAATTATCTAGACTTGGTATCTCTTTTCTCACCTAGTAGATTACTCTGCACACCAGTAATTAATAAATGTTTGTTGAATGAATTAAATGTCCTATTGTGATTGTTATAGACAGGGACAGTGTTCTACTTTTAGATCATTTAACCAAGTCTCCCTCACAGGATTACATTTCTAGATCTGGAACATACCCCAGTACCATTCATTTTACAGTTGAAGAACAAGAAAGCCTGTGCTATGCACAACGTTAAGTGGTTAGAGGTGAAGTGATTTGCCCAAAATTAAATAGTAATTTCCAGACAGCAGTTGAATCTTGGTTATCCATCTCAAGAGCTTGTGCTGTCCCACAACTGCAAAAGCTGAGAAGGCCACCCAACACTCACGGTCGTTTTCAGTATTTTTGTTTAATAGACTGCAACATGGAATAGTGGACAGTGAGCTGACTTTGAAGGGAGGAAAGCCTGGTTTCAAATACCACCTCTGAAGCATAACTGTCTGTGTGACCTTGGGCAGGTTCCTTAATTAACTGTCAGTGCTTTGAGCAACTTTCTCAGACTGTGAGTTACAGAAAAGTCACCTTTATTCGTAGAGGAGTTTCTTTTTCCAGGAGCTCCCTAGGCCAGTAAAATCACTGGTCTAATTCCTATCCCTATCACAGCTGCCATTACCAAATAATTCCTCATCAAATGGCTGGATTATTGGCTTCCTGATAGAAAAATCAATTACATTCAAGAGGATTATAATAATGAAATAATATACTAAAATATAGTGTGCACTTAATATCCTTGAGCTCTGCAATTAGTAGAAGAGAAAGTATTAAATAATTAAGTAATGCAATTTTTAAAAAATAACCAATAAATTAATAATTCCAAGACAATAAAGATGAACTTTTGAAAATTAAAGGTGAGATCAGCAAAAGTGAAATTAAAAATAATTAATAAAACAAAAGATCTATTAAGTACTGCTGGGAACACTGGAGAGCAATGGGAGGAAAATAGTTTTTGACCTACTTCTTATACTATATACTGTAATGAATTTCAAGTAAACCAAATAGAAAAAAATCATACCATTAAAAAAATAAGAGGAAAATGGAATTTTAAATTTGTAACCAGCTGTGACAACTCTAAGAACATTATATATGACAAATTAGGCTACTTTTCAGTATGTAGGGGAAAATGGCCTTTACAGAAATAAAATTAATGCAATTCAATTATATGTATGTAGTATGTAGGGGAAAATGGCCTTTACAGAAATAAAATTAATGCAAAATAAAATTAATAAAATTAAAGCTAGAATAAGAAAATTAAATTTGATTCAATTCTACAAACATTTATTGATAGTCTGTTAGACATTGAGAATGCAAAGACAAAAATGAAAGTCCTTGTCCTTAAAGGTGGAAGTAGAAAGAGAGTTAATTCATTTTTTTTTTTAATAAGCAAATGAGGTTCGGTAACTTGCCCAAGGTTACATGGCCAGTTTTTTTGTGTGGGTGTTAAGTATATGAGCCCAGAACCAATCCGGGTCCTCCTAGGGGCCAGCGCTCTTACTCACTGCGCCACCTAGCCACCCCAAGAGAGTTAATTCTAAGCATGTGAATCTACTTGTGCAAAGTCATGGATGAAGAAGGAATGATGTATAGGAGGAAGATCTAGTAGGCTAGTTTACCTGGGTTGGAGAATGTGTGAAGAATAGGAAATAAGATTGGAAGTGTAGCTGGGAGCTGGATTGTGACAGTGTAAAGTGAGGATTTTGTATTTTGTCCTAGAGGTAATAGGGAATCATTGAAGATTTTTGAGTGCAAGAGTATTAATAGATATGTTTTAGGAATATTAATATTAATAAAATATTTAGGAATATTTGCTATGTGCAAAATGGGTCAGAGAGGCCAGAAAGTGGAGGTAGGGGTACTAATTTCAAAGTTCTTTCTGTATTCCAAGTGAGAAGGTCTTGAGTGAAGAGTATGTGAGAGATGTTTTGGAAATTTGGATCAATTGATTGTATATGGTGGTTGAGAGAGAAGAATGAGTCAAGGAAGACTTCAAGGGTGGAAATGTGGGTGACTAAATGGAGCTGGTGCCATAAAAAGAAACGGAGTAGTTTTGAGAAAGGATGGGTTTTGGGAAAGATATAAGGAGCTCCTTTTTGGATAGGTTGAGTTTGAGATACCTTTGGAACATCCATTTTAAAATGTTCAGTAAGCAGTTGGTACTGCACAGTTGGAATTGAGGAGAGAGGTTGGGATTTAACTGAAATCCTTTGGAATTATTTGTGTATAGGTAAAGATTGAACTAGTAAGTAAACTAGAGAGCTAATGAGATCACCAAGGGAGAGAATATGGAGCAAAGAAGAAAGCCCAGGACTAAGATGGAACTCCCCCACACATAATGGATGAACATCCAGCAAAAAAGGAGCTTCTTTTTCATACCAATAATATTCCTGGTTGTCATGCAAATCAACTTGTCGGAATTGAAAAGGGATGGATGAATTTGGTGAAACTGGTGACCTTTGTCCTTCCCAACAGCAAACAAAATTGAATGATTATATATGAATAAAAAAACTCAAAACCACAAAACTCAAATGAAAGTATTTGACCATGTTGATACTTTCAAAGCACACATCATGCTTTTTGACTAATGGAAAACTACTAAGCTTTGAAGCTTCTATGCTATAGGACACTCTATCAATGAAACAGTCAATTGACACTGTATTTATTAAGTGCCTACTGTGTACCAGACATTGTCTATCTTTGGGTCAGGTGGCTAACTAGTCTAAGTTTTGGTTTTTCTCATATGTTTATTAGGATTTATTTCCCCCTGTCTTTCGAAGATACAATTTGTAATTTAAATAGTTGGGTTAAAAGGTGTTCTAATGTTAAAATTCATAATCTAATGGAAGGGAATGTGGAAAACTCAAAGAAATTATAAGGAAAAGGTGTTCTAATACATTATTCTTATTGTTTCTTTATAGGCATATGTTTGGAATAATGATATTTATATAAAAAATGAACCACATTTGCCAAGTTTGAGGATCACCTATAATGGAAAAGAAAATGTAATATTTAATGGTATAACTGACTGGGTTTATGAAGGTACAGTTTCAAAAACTTTTTTAAACCAGAAAATACAAATTGTTATCTTTTTGAAAGTATATGCAAAATGCAAGCCATCACAGCCTATTTTAGAATACACAAAATGTATTAGTTTATAAGCTAAAGAAATGCTTTACACTAGCCTATTTTATAAATTATTAGACCACAGGGGTTTGCAATAAATCTTTAGGTCTATGGCCTTATTACAGGCTTAGGTTTAGGTAACTCCCCAGACCCTGGAGACTGATGAGTGAACAGATTCTAGTCAAATATTTTCCAGCCAGATCTATCTTACTAACAGTAGTTGATAAGGAAAGAAAAACAATGTCACAACATTCCATGCAGAGAGAGAATAAAACCTAAGGGGTGGGGGCATTGGAGAGAGAAAGCAATTTTCCAAAGATTTGTGCCCATTTGCTCCTAGAAAAAAAATTGGTTTCCTGCTTTTAAAAGTGGGGAAAATGATTAGAGATAACATTTGTTAAAATGTGGAGGTCATTAGTATCAACAGCTTTTGAAAGTGATGTTTGGGTGTTTCATGCACAGTGAATGTGTTGGTAAAATGTATAGTAGGCTCTTTTGTAGTTACCAGACTAAATGGAATTTTGAGAAAGTTCCCAAATTCCCTGTAGGTTGTTCTGATTAAAGAGATCCAACCTAGTTACTATTTGTTCACAAATGAATCATGTTTATGAAGAACAAAACCCCCCACCTTTCAACTGCTTGAATCTAGTGTTTTCTAAAAGCCAAAGAAATACTGGAACAAAGAAATTTTTTCCTCATGGAGAGGTAGAGTTGGAAAGGATTTTATGGCGATAATTTAGTTCAGTCTTCTCTTTAGGAGCAGAGTTAGAGGCCTTAGGAAGTGAACCAAGGTCACACAGTGGAACTGTGACCTGAGGCTTGGTTTCTAAGAATCTTGACTATATTCCCTGCTCATCTGATCATTGTAAATGATATTAATTTACCTAGGTCAGAACTTTAAGTTCTGCCTATATCTAATCTAAGAATCAGTCACTTGTAAATGCACATTTTAATGATCCTGGGTATATTTTCTTTGGAGTAACTACATGCTATACAGTAGAATTGCTGGATAGATAATTATGAGCCCATAGAGATTACCCCAGCTCCACTCCTCCCTACTCTGTCATTTTGTTCATCCACCTGGACAGACTTTGCACTGACCTGCAGAAACCTCTGCCTTCACTGACATAAGAACCAGAAGGAACAAATCCTGGAGCTTTCACAGACTTGTGGGTATAGAAATGGGGAGGAAAGAGGTTGATGTATTCTTCCCAGAAATCTTTCAGGACCCTGAAAAATTTCCCACACTTCCAGAAAACCTACCAATCAGTGACTCATTTGATTTCAAAAGCATCTTCTTTTGTTAATTTACTAGAAGAATGGTGATGGAATTAATATTGGTTTTGAAATCAGAGAACCTGACCCTGTGGACAGATCGCTTAACTTTTCAGGGGGAGATTTCTCACTTGTTAAATGATGGAATTCAATGATCTAGTCAATAAAGGTTCTTTTAGCTCTGGAAATTGATATTTTTTCAGAAAAGGAATCATGATTTGGGATGGGAGAAAGAGAAGTAGATTTGGAAATTTGAAACCTTTTTTCTTATCTTCACTTTCTCTTCTTTTTCTTCCTCTTGTCCTTTTCAATTCAATTCAATTCAATTCAATATTTTAATTACCTGTTATATGCAGAGAATCTTCTATGCAACTGAGATTGCCAGGAAAAGAAAGGACCTACTCTCTTGGGAGTTTGGAAGCTTTTTCTCCTCTTCCCCCTTTAAATCCTCTTCCTCTTCTTCCTCTTCAAATTCCCCCTTCTGTTATTCTTCATCCTTTTCCTTCCTCTGTCTTTATCTTTCCTGATTCTTCCTATATTACATAGTCCCTTTTTGAGACATAGAACTCAGACTATACTCCTATTAGCCATTTGTGAATTGGCCTGGGAATCTAATCATCTATAACAGGAAAATGAAGTCAAATTCTGAAACCATAGCACTTAAAAAACTTTAGAAACAAATTCCATTGGAAAGGGTACCTTACAGGAAAATGATTTGGGAACCTTCCTTCTACTTTGAGTTGGTTAAAATAGAATTTGACTTGACCACTCACATTTATTTAAAACTTTAGGTTTATAAAGTAATTGCTTTACAGTCACTTGGTACAGTGAAAGCATTGTTTTCCCCATTTTACAGTTGGGGAAAGTGAGAGGCATTGCCCTTGGCCATAGATAACCATCAGATTTGAACCCAGATCTGCTGCCTTTAGGTCTAACATGCTTTCTGTTCTACTATCTGGAGCCTCTATTTATTCCTGGGTCTAGACAGGTTTTTTTTTGGTGGGGAGGGGATGCAGTGGGGTTAAGTGACTTGCCCAGCTCATACAGCTAGTTAAGTGCCTAAGACTGTATTTATTCCTGAGTCTTAACAGTCTTTTTTTTTTTTTTTTAAGCAATCAGGGTTAAGTAACTTGCTCAAGGTTACACGGCCAGTTATTTCTGGGTGTGGTGCTGAGTGTCTGAGCCTGGGATTCAATCTCCAGGTCATCCCAACCCTGGAGCCGGTACTTTTACTCGCTGAGCCACCTGGCCACCCCTAAGCAATTGGGGTTAAGTAACTTGCTCAAGGTTACACGGCCAGGTGTTTCTGGGTGGGTGCTAAGTGTCTGAGCCCGGGATTAGATCTCCAGGTCTTCTCATCACTGGAGCCGGTGCTCTTACTCGCTGTGCTACCTGGCCGCCCCTAGACTTAACAGTCTTAATGATATCTGAGAAGATTTTCTATCCACAAGAGCTTTCCATTCCAAATTAGCAGGGAAGGCTTTGTCACTAGGAAGGATGAATGAAGAATGTTTATATTAAAGATGAAGAAAGAACATCGCTTGAATGCTAGAATCTGAAGTTTCCCCATCAGTACTCCTCCTCCCCTTTCACCTGTGGCCCCTTAACTCTCAATTTAATCAATTATGTTTCCTCTCCCCCATAGGCACAAAATCCAAAGTGATTCACTGAAGGTCACCTCAATTTAGCATTGTCTTGACAGAATAAAATCACACTGATATGTGAATGATTCTTTAAGGCAAGAGTTCTTAAGCTGAGGAACATCAATTTGTTTTCTTAGTATTTTGATAATTATTTCAACATCATTGCTTTGCTTTTTAATCCTCTGTATTTACACATTTACATGTGTCTCAGTTCCTTATATGTAAAATGAGTTGGAGAAGCAAATGGCAAACCACTCACTCTAGTATCTCTACCAAGAAAACCCCAGATGGGGTCACGAAAACTTGGACACAACTGAAAAACAAATGAATTTTAAAAAAATAATGTTATTCTGAAAAGAAGATCATAAAATTCACCATAGTACAAAAAGGGTCCACGACACAGAAAAGGTTAAGAACCCATTCTCGAGGGGATATTTAATTTCCCAGAGGAATTTGTTAATATCAGCAAAATCTCTTAACAACCAAGTAACTCAGTGGATAGAGCACTGAAGTTGGAGTCAGGAAGACAAATCCAGTCTCAAGACAAGTGTCTAGTTCTGGCACTCTAGGCAAGTCACATAACCTTTGTCTTCCTCAGTTTTCTCATCTGTAAAGTGGGGATAATAATAGTGCCTATGTCCAGGGATGTTATGAGGATTGAATGAGATAATATTTGTAAAATGCCAGATGTTACTATTATGTATGGGAGAGATGATTAGGGGTCATAGTGCTTTATGATATGACATACATTCAGGAGTCATTTCCCATTCCTTCTCTGAGGAAGCAAATTATGTAGAATAATAAACATGGTGTATTCTTATTAAGTATTTTCTACTGTTTCAGCATCCTCTGGGGGATGGCTACTGAGAATCCTGGTGGGAAGGGAGGGGCAAGGATGGGTTGGTTTGAGAGGATGTGTTGACTTGGTGAATGTTTGAAAATTATATTAGGGGATACAGACTAGTCTTCTGTACTTGATTCAATTGGTTTTTACTATGCTTCTAAGTATTAAAATGTAGGAGATTCTAAAATGCAGAAATTGAGGATGGATGATTTACTTTGCGATGGTGACAGAATACATAACAGTGGAATAAAATAGCATTATTCTATTTAGAAATCCAAATTCAGAAAATATAACTTACATTTATTTATGTGTATTACTTTGGTTTTGGAAGCCCAGAAAATGTAAAGTGGTTCATTTAGTTGAACTCTACTATAATTACTTAAGCTAATGAGAACAATATTTGGGATGCCAAAGCCAATTTATCAGATATTTCTTGTAACTGAAGAATTTATATCTTTTTTTTTCCCCAGAGGAAGTCTTTAGTGATTACTCCGCTCTGTGGTGGTCTCCAGACGGCACTTTTCTAGCATATGCCCAATTTAATGATACAAAAGTTCCTATCATGCAATACTCCTTCTATTCTGATGAATCATTTCAGTACCCGAAGACTATTCAGCTTCCATATCCAAAGGTCTGTGTTCTATTCCATATAGTGTTTCGGTAATTTGATTAAAAGAGAATAGTTTCCTTTAATCCATTCCTGCTAATGAAAATATTGTCAGTCTCTCTTCAACAGCTTGCTGTGATTACTCTTGCTGAAGTCAACAGCATCTGGCAATTTTAAAGTATTTTTATTATCCCAGGAAAGAGTGTGATTTAAGGTTTTGTAATTTCTCCAAAAACTTTGAGGAATGACAAGCAGAAAAAGATAAGAAAATGCTTTTGAAAGAGAGATAGGGGAAAATGGAAATGTTTGAATGAGACATCTCTAAAAGCAAAAGGGGAGTAGGTAATGAAGTCAGATGGTCTCAAATGAAGGAAATGGTAGTTATTATGGTCAAAATTAAACAGTGGGAGTGATAATATGTTACTTTGTAAATTGAGTTTATCCTAGGCATGGGACATTTGTCTTTGTAGGAACTTAATATTCCAAGTTCAGAAAGATGTTCCTACTAGGTCTTTTAGGAAGTTTTTTGCTTTTAAGAACTAGTTGTGGGGCAGCTAGGTGGCACAGTGGCACCAGCCCCGGAGTCAGGAGGACCTGGGTTCAAATGTGACCTCAGACACCTAATAGCTCAATGACCGGACAAGTCACTTAGCCCACATTGCCTCTAAGAAAAAAAAATTAGTTATATACTCTGTGTTTATGTTCATTAAGATTCTTGGTTAGAAACTAGTTGGAAACTATAGTCAGTATAAACCTGTGACTTTATAGATAATGACAAGCCCACACAGATGAAGTGATTTGTCCAAGGTTACTCAGGTAATTAGAGGCAGAACTGGGATGCAAAGGTCATTTCTCTAGGACGTGTGGGTGCCACTCAAAATACATTGTTTGGACATTAAGCAGACACTTATTAATCACCAGCTGTATGCAAAGCATTGTGCTAGTTGCTAGCACGTTTTAGCACATTGTGCTAAAACTGGAGTCAAAAGTGAAATAATCCCTTCCCTGAGGAGCTTAGCTAAGAGGCAAGGGTGGTATAAGGAAGGAATGTAGGAGCCAGAAAGATTTGAGTTCAGTACTGGCCCAGGCAAGTATCTGCCCTTAGTCTGTTTCCTCATCCATATAATGGACCTAATAATAGCCCTTACTTCCAAAGATTATTGTGAAGATCAAATGAGGTAATATATGAAAAGTCATATATCAGTTATAGCCTAGTAAAGTTAATAAACATTTATTAAGCATGCACTATGTACCAGATGGTGTTAATATAATTCAATTTAGTAAACATTTATCAAGTGTCTACTGTGTACCCCTACCTTATATTCTAATGGAAGAAGAAAACACATTAAAAAAAGTTGAAAAGAGGTGAGGGGAGATGAAGGTACCCTGTGGGGGGAGCATCGCAAAGAAAGTCCAGGAAAGGCAGGAGAAAGAAGACATGGTTAGCCTGGGTCTATTTTAAAATGGAGGCTGTTGGGAGTCAGTCAGAGGGAGAGCCTGTGGCTACAGAGGGGGCTTCCAATATGTGACTGAGAAAGTCTGGGAGAGTCAGAAGTGTAGCTTTAAATTGCATCTAACATACAAAAAAAAAAAAAAGACTGTTGTTTCTTAAAGTCACTGGTAATTGGAGCCCAAGGTCATCCCCTGTTGATGAACCCTATTTAAATGTTAACTCTTATTTCTCTCTGAGGGAGGGGGTGGGATACACATATACAGAAAAGTAACTATAAGTCATTTTGGAGAGTGAGAGGGCAATAAGTTACTGGGAAAGGAATGAGAAAGAACGTGGTCTAGGAAGGATTTGAACCCAACCTCCCAAGGAAGATTGGAATTCTGAGAGTCAGAGGTGAGAGGGGAGTCAATGCATTGCTAGGAAAGGAGACCAACCGCCTGGGCGAAGGCACAAAAGACAGGAAATGGAAGGTCAAAATTCATCCTGATTTCTTATTTAGATTTTATTTTAGAATTCCACCACGGTAGCTAGGTATTTCTGATGAGAAGTTGTGACTTAAAGTATATTTATATTGTTTCAATGCCAAATTATTGACTTGAAGTTTAGTTCATCATAGACAAAAGCTGCTTATTCTCTTCAGAAATTTCTCAGGTGGTTTAGAAAGAGCCTTGGTTTTGGCACTGGAGACCAGAGTTTGAATCTTGGCTCAGCCATTTATGTATGATGTGTGTGACCTTGGGAAAGTCACTTAAACCTCTTTACTAGAGTTTCCTCTTTTATAAAATGAGAAGGTTGACCTAGATGACTCCCCAGTCTCCTCTAGCTCTGTGTCTAGGATCTCTTAACTAAGTCTTCTGGCAATACAGTATAGGTTTTGAGTTGGCTAACCATCTGTAACCTCCAATATTTGAGGATCACCGTATATTTGTCAGTGACCAAAGTCAATTCAACAATCTACTCCATGTATATATAGGCCAGGTAAACTAGTGGTGTAGGTGAGGGGGGAGGATCTTGGCCCAACTCGTAATCTTACAGACCATCAATCAAATGATGCAACGCATAGGGGCAGTTAGGTGTCTGCAGTAAATAGAGCATGGTCAGGAGGAGCTGAGTTCAAATTTTGCCTCATACACTTGACACTTAACTAGCTGTGTTACCTTGGGCAAGTCACTTGACCCCAATTGCCCTGCCTTTTCCTGTCAAAAAAAAATTATCCAATCCATGAAAAATAAATGATAAGATGTTCCAGCAGTTGATCAATTGTTTGATTAATCAGAATCAAGCATAGGATTCAGAAAAAGTGTGAGAAATCCTTGGAACTGGAGTCACAGTGTACAAGAATCATATTTGGATGGGCGGCTAAGGAAACTTGACCATGTGATCCCGTGTTAGGGATCACTTCATCCTTCTTTGAGTTGTAAAAGAAAAAAAATGATGAAAACCGTTTTGTATTTTTAAATACAACTACCTTTTTTGCCTTGAGTTGAAATGTTCATCTATAGGAACATCAAAAAATGCAGGTGAAAGAAAGAGTTGTCCTTCATAAGTGCTTTGACTTAGTCAGAATAGAAGGAAATATTTGATCTCTCAATGTGAAAATATGAAATGAAATTATAATTATATTAATGTAAGTAATATATTAATTATAATGAATTTAGAGATTTTAAATTTCAATTTATTTAGTTTATAGAAAAAACTCTTGTGTGATCACAAAATACCACTTTTATTTATGTATTTTTTAAAAATGTTTTTCCCCTAGGCAGGAGCCACGAATCCGACTGTAAAACTATTTGTTGTCAATACATCAGGTATCAATGAAACCACTAATGGAACATCAGTACAGATTGTAGCTCCTGCTTCAATATTAACAGGGTAAGGTTGTTGACCTCGAAACTCTAGACTGTTATATTGTTTTAGAGTTTCTCGTCAATCATGTTGAGATTTTTCAAATTATAGGTTTGGCAAGTACATGATATGTTAAAAAAAAAAAAAGTTTGGGATTCCATAGCCAGGGGATGATTGTAGACTTCACAGTTGATCATTTATTTGGGAATCTTTATTTCTTTTTGGTAAATTCAGGCAATGTTTTTGTTTGGAAATTCTCATCTGTTCCTAAAACATCCTTTCATAAAATAGTATCCCTGTACTTGTAATAATAAAAAAATCATAACCAAAGAGCAACTGCCTGATTGGTGGCAAAGTGTCAGACTTGTAGTGTAGAAGATGTGAGTTCAAATCCTGTCTCAGACTAGCTGTGTGACCTTGGACTAGTGATTTAAGTGCTCTCATCTTCTGTTTTCTCATCTGTAAAATGGAAATAATGATAGCACCTCTCTAACTGAATTGTTGTAGGGATCACATGAGATATGGAAATTACTTTGCAAACCAAAGTGTTCTATCAGTTACTATTTGGATACTAGGGCTTATGTATTATCTAGGAAGTTTATTGTACTTAAAAAAGGAAATTGGTGTCAGTGAATTGATAGATTCTGACCCCAGCAAGATTCAGGACAGACAACTCAAAAGAGCATTGAATTGGCCACTCTAGAATTTAGCATATGGACTCTTTGAGTTCTATAATGTTTCATTTTGTGTTTGTTTTCCCAGAACCTAGTACAGTGTGTTAGACATATTAAGTGCAAATTCAATATTGTGTTAAGTTGAACTGAGGACTAACCTGCGACTTTTTAAATAGCAAAGCATAGTTCTTTTGGAGGTTTTTTTTTTTATTCTACTATAGACTTTTCATTTCACATCTTCCCCTATTTTTGTGTCTTTTTCCTTAAATCAGATGTGCCACAGCTACCCTACAAGTTGTACTTTAGTTATTAATTCCACAGGTTGATGTGGCATGTCAAGATTTGCCACTTAGATAGGGAAACAGTGAGATATTTTAAAACCAAATATTTGTCCCAACACACTCAGTTTGTCCAAAGACATACACATTTTCCCACCAGTTTAAAGAATTGATTTGGTTGATCCTCTTTCTGACTTTTGGCTTGGACTGAGACATAGCCACATATCATTTGCTGTTTCTTGTATGACTATTGCAAAAGCCTTCTGGATGAACTCTGATTTCAATCATCCTAAATTTTCAGGAAGGATTTTTTTGATGTGTACCAATGTGTTTGCTAGTGTAGTAAACTCAAGCAAAATTAGGCTTGTGTTCTGTTTTGTTTTTTCCCTTCTATTAAAGAAAAGTCGAGTTGTCTTTATTATTTTACATTCCTTATATTGAAGCAGTGATAAAGATTTTCTGGTGTTTGGTTAATTCTTGAAGCATTTATTAAGCGCCTTGCATTTTCAAGATGCCAGTCTTTCATTTCCTTGTCAGACATATTTCCAAAAGAACTTTTTTTTTTAATTGAAAATGCCATGGAAACAAATACATTCTTACAAAAAATTATTCCAAGCACATCACTTGATTGTGCTAACATCAAGTGAGGATGCCATATTTTCAAAACCACCCAGCTATATTTTGGTACTGTGACATGCTTTATTTTCTGGGCAGCATTAAAAGAAGGAGTAGTGCTAAGTTAATTCAAGGAATACTTGCCAGTCAGTAAAACACATCAGTTAAGCACTCTTTGGTATGTTACCCAGCAAATTCCCCTGAAATATTTCAGAAAAAGAGCATTACATTAACTTTCTCTCCAATCTAATCAATCCAATACTATATTCAGTTACCTCCAGTTTCTTTTTCTTCCTTTGCCTTCTTTCTTTCTTTTTGGAGATTGAGTCCCCCTATCTTGCCCAGGTTGGAAGTGTGAAGGCCTCTAATAGGTCTGATCCTAATAGTGATTGATACAGGAGCTTTGGCCTTCTCTGTATCTGAATTTGGCTGGTTTACCCCTCCTTAGGTACCAATTTTAGTGCAGACACCCATTTGGCATGGTTTATCATAGCTCAGAACTCCTCAGTTCAATTTAGCAGGGATTACAAGTGTGTGCCACAATGCCTTGCCTCCTTGTGGTTTCTTGTGATATAGCTTAACACAGGTGAAGTATTGTATAACTTTAGTATTTTTTTCCCCTAATTTTCCATCCCATGCAGAAAGGCTTAAACCACTATTTGAAATAAAACAATGAATGACTTGTAGTATACAAGAATCACTACTTATTCTAAATTTTTAAATAAAGTTAAGTAAATATGTTCTTTTATTCCTTTGTACTGAATTCTTTTTTTTCAAGTGCTTTATTAATTTCTGATTTACTTCATTCATTTCTGCTAGATTTTGAGTTATAAATTTTCTCCCTGTTTTTCCCCTACCCACCGCCTCAAAATAGCAGTCCCACAGGATATCCTCTCCTCCAATCTGCTCTCTCCCATATTTTCACCCATACCCCTTTCGACTTTTCCAGTAGGGCATGGTGGATCTCTATGCCCCAGTGCCTGTATATCTTATTTCCCAATTACATATAAAATATTATTAATAATAGTATATATATACATACATATGTATATATAAATTTAAACATTTAATTTTAAAACTTTGAATTCCAGATTCATTCCCTTCCTCCCTTGTCACCCACCGTTACTGGGAAGATAAGCAATGCAGTATAGGTTGTACATGTGTAGCGAATGCAAAACATTACCATAGTAGATATATTGTGAAAGACTAACTATATTTCCCTCCCTCCTATCCCACCTCCCATTTGTTCTATTCTGTACTTTGATCCTGTCCCTTTTCAAAAGTGGGTGCTTCCAACTTCTCTCCCCCCCCAGCCTGCCTTCCCTTCCATCATCCCCCCTCTCATCCCCTTCCCCCTACTCTTCTGTAGGATGAGATATCCTATTTAGTGTGTATGTCTTTCCCTCCCTGAGCCAAATTCAATGAGAATAAGGTTGACCCATTCCCTTTTGCCTTCCTATTCTTCCCCTCCCTCCATTGCAACCATTTTCCCTTGCCTCTTCTATATGAGATAGTTTACCCCATTCTGTCTCTCCCCATCTCCTCTCATTATATTCCTCTCTCACCTCTTAATTTCAACTTTTAAGTATTGACCCTTCCTATTAAATTGGTCCTGTGCCCTCTGTCTATGTATACTTATAAACATATATATATATATATATATATATATATATATATATATATATATATA
>NW_027187419.1:88028275-88069400 GCF_028583685.1 Petaurus breviceps papuanus | reverse complement strand
ATATATATATATATATATATATATATATATATATATATATATATATAAATATATATAATTTCTATTCCCTTCAACTAGTTTCATACTGAGAAAAGTTTCATCAGTTACAATTATCATTTTTCCATGTAGGAATGTTAATAGTTCAACTTTGGTAAGTTCCTTATGATTTCTTTTCCCTGTTTACCTTCCCATGCTTCTCTTGCTTCTTGTATCTGAATGTCAAATTTTCTATTCAACTCTGGTTTTTTCAGCAAGAATTCTTGAAAGTCCTCTATTCCATTGAATGCCCATATTTTCCCCTGAAACATGATACTTGGTTTTGCTGGGTAGGTGATTCTTGGTTTTAATCCCAGCTCCTTTGACCTCCGGAATATCATATTCCAAGCCCTTCGATCCCTCAGTGTAGAAGCTGCCAGATCCTGAGTTATCCTGATAGTGTTTCCACAATATTCAAATTATGAATTCTTACAACTCCTAAACTGTAAACAGTGAATAAGTTGAAACCATCCAGTAATCACAAAAAAGTTCGGAGTTAAAAAAGATTTTTTTTTTTGCCTTTTTTTTGGAGGGCAGTTGGGGTTAAGTGACTTGCCCAAGGTCGCACGGCTAGTTTTTGTGTTAAGTGTCTGAAACCGGATTTGAACTCAGGTCCTCCTGACTCCAGGGCTGGGTGCGCCACCTAGCTGCCCCTTTCCTTTTCTTTAAAAGCCAGAAATTTGTCCTCTAATTTTTTGATACCTCTCTCATTCTCCACAGCCTTTTAATAATCACTGATACTTGTTCAGCAGTTAAATTCACTAGCTCTTTTGGTACTGGAGTGTGAGCATTATTAATTTATAATGCCCAGTGGAAATCTCAAAAGAGGAAGAAGAGGAGGAAATGGAGGAGGAAGAGGAGTAGTTGTTGAGTTGTGTCAGACTCTGCATGACCCCTGGAATGGTTTGACATGTCCTTCTCCAGTGTGTCCCCATTTTACAGATGAAGAACTGAGACAAATAATCTTCTCCAGTGTGTTGCCATTTTACAGGTGAAGAACTGAGGCAAATAAGTAACATGCTTAAGGTCATGTAGCTAATAAGTGTCTGAGGCCAAATTTGAACCCAGATCTTCCTGACTCCTGGCCCTGTGGTCTATCTACTATACCACCTAGCTGCCCTCAAAAGTGCATTGGATTAATGTCTAAGTGGAATGTTCTGAAAGAGATGTGGGCTAAATGATAGTATAATCAGGTAAATTTTTGAATGGCTAGGCCAAAGATTAGGCACTAATGATTTAATACCAATGGGAAAGAAGTCTCCAGTGTTTTGAATAGGGATGGTGTGGGCAGTAAGCATGCCTTTGTGTAGGACAGTGACTAGCCACCTGTGACACACAGACTGAAGATGACAATTGAAATGATGTCAAGTGGCACTTCTGACTCATCTTGGGCCTGGTTGTAAAGTTCACTCAGATACTAGAACCGATGAAGAGAAGGTTCAGAAGAAGAGAAGGAAGAGAAGGTTCAGAGGCCTCAGGGATATTCAGCAATGCTTCCTGTCCATTATGTAAGGATCACAGAATGCGTGTACTTAGTGCCTTTTTATTCTTCCACCCAATACTTCTAACTCATATTCGCGTATTACTCTTAAGGTGTACAGAGTACACTTCTTTCCTTTGAAGTAGATAATACAAATATGCGGACTCCCTTTTTAAGAGGAAAAAATTGATACTTCAAGAGATAAAGTGACTTGCTATTTATACAGCCAGTAAGTATCTGGGACATTATGCAAACCTGGATCCCTTTTGCTGAGGATAAAGCTCTGTCTCATAAATCATACTGCCATTTGCTAATACTCATTATACTACCATTTGCTAATAACTTCTCACCCTCTTTTGTAAATTTAGTTGTAGTCTCTAGAAATGGAAGGTGTCTTGGGGATTACCTAGTTTAACTCCATAATAACACAGATGAGGAAACCGGTTCAAGCTTTAGGGATACATGGAAGAGTCGGGGCAGAAAGATCAGAGAAACTGGAAGGCATACATGGCAATTCAGAGATTGACAGTGGCCCTCAATTTCCACTGATTACTTACTGCATTAAGTATTACTGAATTACTGTCAGTCAGCTGACAATTTTGTTTGTGTCTTAATTCTCTATAATGGAGTTACAACTCATTTTAGGAAAACCTAGGATGCATAAAAATATTTACATAAAAGGTAATTTGGGAAATTGATAAAAACAATTCATTTGAAAGGTATATGGCAGGTATGATTTTTTTTTGGCTTATCAAAGTTCCAGTCCTAGCATACACGGAAATACAAGCTTACTTTGTGCATTAAATGTGACTTGCATCAGAAAAATCATATTAGATATTTGAAGGACAAATTTCTTGTATAAAGTGAAGTCTAATTAAAATGTGTTTTTGGAATTATAGCTTTGTTATCAATTATTAGTAGTAGTGTTTCTGTATCACTATGTGTTGCTACAGTGCAGAATGAAGTGTAGTACAAGCAAAATTTTTACATGATTCATCTATAAATGTATCTAAAGGATTTTTACTATGGTGTCAGATAAATAAGAACTTTTATCAAGTTGTTAATAAAGGATGATTTGCTTATGGTAGCTGAAGAAGTAGAATTGGTTAAAGTTAGACAAAGATTGAAATGTGATTATCGATATACATATTTTTGTATGATTGATAAATTATATAATGAATCAGAATACAACATTGCACAGATAAGGAATCTTCTTAATAGATTGTGGGGTAATCATAATACTTCTTTGGATATTGAAGAATTTTTTTTTTATAATAGAACAAGTCATGAAAATATGAGGCCAAGTGCTTCAGCTCAAAATATTGTTGAATGGATACAAAGAGCTCAAGGCATTTCAGGGGCCTTATTGGCTGCTGAGTTGGTCATGGAGGAAGTTATTCAGTCTTGGGAAGGCAGCAACCTATGTACCTTTAAAGCAGACAGGAAACATGGAAGTGATTTGGGCAGTTGGTGCTGCCCTAACTGCTGGTACAAGTCTATACTTTTGGTCAAGGCTGTATTTTCATGATTGAGTTTCGTAGCAATGGTGGTAAACCAGTAGAGGGTGGTTTTGTACTGCCCTAGGATCCAAGCAGTGACCAGCAACAGGAGGGTCAAGGGAAGAAGTTGGCAGAGGTGGTGGCAACTTTTAAGGAGAGGTTCTGGAAGTGGTGACTTGGCCACAGGGTAGACAGGCTCCTGGTTACTTTCAAAGGTGAAAGTCACTGATGACTCATCTTCCATTTCAGGCCTTGAGTGTATCCACTGAAATGAGCAGGGTTTGGTCTCAGCTTGTAAAGTGCCCACAGTAAAGTGCCTGGTCCTGGAGCAAGGATCCATTTATCTATTATTTGCAGTTATAGAGAGAAAGGTAGTTTCGTGGTGACTGGCTGAAATGGCAACATGGGGGAATCAGTTTTTTCTATAGATTTTCTGTTGGTCAAGTCGAACATAGCTTCCAGTTTGAGAAAAACCTGTTGTATCTTGAAAAATTCCTGCTCTGGGAAGAGGACTAAAGTAATAAGGGCACTGAGACTTTGGCCAAGAGCAGCTACTTGAAAAGAAAGAGAAAGAGGTTTCTCCACTGGGATGTTTACAAGTCACTGGTGAAGTTTTTCAGGGGTCTGACCAGCTTCTGTGGTTGTCATTCTGTGGTTGATACTAGAAGATGGGCACCCCATGTACCATGAAGCAGGCAGGAAACATAACCACTTGGAGCTGCTCTAACTGTTGGTGTTATTGGTGGTAAGAGTAGGTTCAGAGGCCAGATATCAGTCCTTATTAATCCACAGTTTATACAGGTACCAGGGCCATATTTGTCTGCTCAATTTTCCAGATATTGCTGGTTGAGCATTAGAAGAAATTGAATTCCCACAGGATACAGGTGATGACCAGCAATAGGAAAAACAAGAAAAGCAGGCAGAAGAAACCCCAATGTTGAGAAAGGGCCTCTGAAGGTTCTAGGGGGTAACTCAATGACCGCAGGGGTATAAAGTGCTTGGTCAGCTCTATAATGCAAAGTTAGTACTTGTAAATTATCCATTTCAGGCCTTCAGGATCCACTGGAACTGAGTGTGAGTCCTTTTTGAACCAGTATCCAAAGAGCTTTGCCTAGTCCTGGCCCAATGATTTCTATTCCATGAATGTACCTTGGTTATCTTCCTAGGAGACTTCTCAATCAGAAATACAGCTCCAGCTGGTATCTAGACTCTGAGTAGAGAGCTAAAATGTGTTTTAATAGAAATGTATGGGTAGAGCCCATATCAGATTGCCAGTTGTCTTGGTGAGGGAGAGGGAAGAGAGGGGGAAAAATTTAAAACTTGTGGAAGTGAATGTTGAAACTAAAAATTAATCATTTAATTAAAAAAAAAGAAAATACATGTAGAAAAAAATTTTTAGAATAAAATGAAGTATAGCATGTATTGTAACAGCAACCGAGCAAAGTTGGTTATAAGGGAGAAAAAAGGAATAGTGCCTCCCAAGACCATTTCATTTTCACTGCCTGGAATGCATTTTCTCATCAGTCTACCTTTCAGATTTCTTTCTCCTTCAAGGCTCAGCTCATGAACTGCATTCTCTGATTTCATACGATACTCCTCTTCCCCCAGTTTCCCCCCTTCTGCCTGCAGTTGTCTCTCCTTAAATTTTCCTACAGCACTTTTTCTCACTCTCTAGCTTGTATTATATATTTATCTCTGTATGTACTATATGCTTCTCTCCCTGATGGAACATAAGCATGTTAAAGTCATTGATTGTGGCATTTAGTATCTTTGTATCTCTCATCTAGCATGGTGTCTTGCAAATGGTAGGTGTTGTTAAGTAAATGTTTATTGAGTTGAATTGAATTTATTCACCTTATAGAAAGGTGTACTGTGTAGTCATTTGCTTGATCAGAATCCAGAACCCAAGGGATCTCTTTCAGACACAGTCTTCAGTATTTTAAAGCTATCATAGGGCTCACATGTATACAAGATAGGTCAAGTTTTCCTCCAGAAGGGGGAAATATTGATGCTTTCATTTATTTTAGTCCTTTTTCTATCTGAGTTTCATTCTTCTCTTTTTCTAATCTTTTTTTAGGCTGAAAATGTGTCTAGGTAAGGGACTACTTATAGCACTATTTGTTGGATATATATGCTCCCAGAACTGAATTGAATAAGTATTTTAGTAATACACACAATTGGACCCTTCTCCATCTTTATTATAACTCGTGGTACCTTATGACAGCTTAGGCTTTTCTTATCCTGGCTAATGGATAAATTGAATACACCCATTCTGCTTCCTGTTATATTGAACTTGAAGTATGCAGACCTAACATTTATTGTTATATCATGAAGTGCATGTGTGTAGATCTCATTCTGTACTCTGGAGAACTACAAAGAAAGTAAAAGGTCAGAAATTCGTTGAATTTCATTCAGAATATAAACAGATTGGAAAGACTCCTGGAACACTTGATTGAACTATTTGACTTTACAACTCTTTTATTTGTGTTTCAGAAGAGGGGGAGATCTTAACTTTTTATTATTAGTTTTTGATCAAAAGTCATGAGTCTTTGGTTAAATAAAGGTATCTTATGGCACACTTCTTTAATATTTAATTCCAAAGATTTCTGGCAGATTGCAGCTCCTTGATCCAGAAAGACTCATTACCTTGTGGTCAGCGTTGTAGATAACAGATGTAGATAACACTGGCTGTTGGACAAAAGATGTAGAATCTGTTGCCAAGTCTGAATTTTCCAAGACTTGCCTGAGCTTGAACTCCACTGGCAGAACTATGAGAACCCAGACCAAAGCATTGGAACAGGACTTTAGTGGAGAGGATGACACAAAGAGCCTCCCTCACCACCATTTTTTTTTCCTATCTCTTCTTGTGCTTTAGGAAATAAGATAGATGGCTGGATGAATGGCTGGATGAATGCGGGGGTGACTGTCCACACAGTGTCCCATGCTGCAGAAGATTATTTACCTGAAGCTTTAGTTTTATAACAAGTGATTTTAGGTTGCTACATTTTTCATTTAAAAAAAATATTTATGAGGCACACATGTAAAAGGCATCATGCAGGACAAAATGTCTAAGGCATAATGCTTTCTCTCAAGATGAATATAAACTAATAAGTAGAGATTTGATTCGGAAGATACCTAACAAGCCCTATTATGCACAAACTATTTGGCTATATATTGGGGATAGAAAGATAGTAGTCAAAGAAGCCATTCCTTCAAGGAGATTATAGTTTACTGGGAAGGCACGCACATGCATATAGTGAAGTCATTCTAAGATAGTTTGAGGAGAGAGAGGGAACCAACAGCTGAGGGGGTGGGGATCAGAAGGCCACATAAAAGCTTGAACTGAGCCATATGAAGCTATAGCTCCTAAAGAGTAGAAGTGAGGGGAAACTATATTCTAGGTGTGGGGGACAGATGGTGAAAAAGCACAGGGATGGCATAGGGAGCAAAAAGTAGGTCAGTCTGGGAGAGTGTATGAAAGGGGAGTAATCAAAAAAGGTAAATTGAGACCAGATTATATAGAGATTCAACTGTTAGGCTGAGGAGTTTTTATTTTATTCTAGAGGCAATGGGGAGATGATTTTTAATTTTATCTTTAATTAGAGTTATGCCCTAGGAGGATATTTTAGAGAGGGGAGGGAATGGAAGCAAAAATGTCGGTTAACAGTCTATTGAAATAGTCTATATTGAGCTGTAATGAGGGCCTAAACCAGGCCTGCCTGACTACAAGCCTGCAGGCCTGAACCAAGATGGCTGTGGCTATCAAAAGAGGAAATGGACAGGAAAAATATTACAGAGTTTGGATAGAGAAAACTTTTGAACTGATTGAATATATAAGCTGAGGGAGAGAGAGGATTCAGGGTTTGTGAACACGGATGACCCCAAGGATGGCAGTATCCTTCATAGAAATAGAGGAATTTAAAAGAGGATAAAATTTAGGGCCACATAATGAGCTCCGTTTTGGACCTGTTGGGTTTGAGATATGCCTATGGCATATCCAGATAATCTGTCACATATTGTGGAACGTGATACTAGAGTTTAGGAGAGAAATTATTGTTGGATATATAGATCTGAGAGTCATCTTTGTAGCCATGATAATTCAAATCCTTTGGAGCTAGTGATGTCACTAAAGGAAAATAATGTTGAGGAACAAGAAAAGAGGGTTGTGGGGGGGACAGCCATGCTTGGGAGAAGTGTGGTTGACAGTGTCTATAGCTATACAAGGGTCAAAGAGAATAAAGACTAAGAAAAACTAATTAGATTTAGCAGATAAGAAATCTATCTGATGGGCACAAATTTCTACAGTACAAGGCAATATGTTTCAGTGTTTTATTGGCAGTGCAAGATAAGCCCATCTCAAATAAATTTAATGAATGTTACTTGCTTTGTAAGTTATAAAGCATTGTATAAATGTCAGTCCTCCATCTGTAGAAATCTTGTCTGGTTTAGGTAGCTTGTAGGCCTGGTGTTAGAAGGGACCTTGGACACCATCTATTCAGTTAAATGACTTACTTTAAGGTAACACAGGAAGGAAGCAAGCAATAAGGTGAGATTTGAACTTGGGAAATCTGACTCCAGAACCGAAGCTTATTCTATTGTTCCATGCCGTTTTCTCCACAGCTGTTAGCTTGAAGAGTTATTTCCTGCCTCCAACCTCTCATCACATATTTTGTACCTCTCCCATGCATCTGGTGCAGGGGGTTTGTAGTTTGTTTGCCTTACTTATGTTCCCAGTTAGATGAAGAATTCCCTGAGCCTGGTGACCACATCTTTTTATCTTTGAATCCTGTTCATTGCCTAGTAGAGTGCATTAGGCATGCTGCAGTAATTATTTGATAAAGTTTGTGGATATTGAATTTTTAAGAATGTAAAGGAGAAAAGAATAAATTCCAACTGATGTGATCAGGAAAAACATATTGTATTGGTGATAAATGATATTTTGCTTAGATCCGAATGGATACATAAGGCTTTCCTGGGTGATGGCAGGACTGGATGGGGAAGGGATGGGGAGAATAAGATTTAGATAGTTTGGTAGGTGGGCTAAGGGATTCTGTCTGAGGATAATTTTAAAATTCAGATCTTCTTGACTCTGAGGATCTCCGTCCACTAAGCTTCAGTATTTTTCTGAGAAGTAGTGAACTTAATTAGGTGTACAGAGGTAAGAGTGAAATTAGTTTGTTAGGAGTTCCAAATAGGAGATTTTCTTGGTTGGAACAAGATTTTTGCTGTGAAATAATGGGAGATTTGGGGGCAGCTAGGTGGTGCAGTGAATAGACACTGGCCCTAGAGTCAGGAGGCCCTGAGTTCAAATCTGTCTGTAGACACCTGACACACTTACTAGCTGTGTGACCTTGGACAAGTCACTTAACCCCAATTGCCTTGCCTTCCCCCCTCCAAAAAATAAAAAATAATGGGAGATGTGATTGGAGAAGGTAGGGCTCGACTAGATTGTAGAAGGCATAAACTAAAGCCAGAGGAGTTTGGACCTTATATTTTCCTCAATAGGTTGCTATTAAAGACTTTGAGCAAAAGAATGATACCCTACCATATTTTGGGAATATTAATCCAACAATTATGTCCAATTTGAGTCATACAAGTAATAAATTATATAAATGAGGCAGTGTGCCCTAGTGCAAAGGTGTCAGAAATGTGGCCAACAACATTCTAAAGTGTGACCTGAACCAAATTAAAATGTAACTGGCAAATATTCAACAAAATAAATAAAAATACAATAAGATATATTAGATTATAAAACTAAGTCAGTATGTAGGAATTCTTATACATAGTTTAGTGACCCCTGTTTCTACTTGAAATTGACATCACTGTTATAGTTAATAGAGAGCCAGCTTCAAATCCAGGAAGGCTGACTTCTGGCTGTCTAAGGGTGGTCTTTGAACGATCCAGGCTACACATGTTATTTAATCTCTCCATGCTTTAGGTAACCATCAACGACTGCCTTCTTTATACCAATGAAATCCTGGGTCCTCTATTCCTAGGAAATAAACTCTACTGATTTGATACATTTTGCTTTAGGCTATTTTTTTAAAATTCATTTTGCTGTGGACTAATTTAAGAGAGGAGGGTATGTGTGTGTTTGAATGTTGGGAGAGGGTGACTAAAGATTTCCTTATTTTTGTACTAATTTATTTTAGTTTATTTTCTTTATACAGTTCAGGTTTTGACTTGGTGAAGAACATTTTTATGTCCTTGCTTCTTGGAATTTGCAGATTTTTTTATTTTATTTTTTCTTTTGGAAACTGAGTTGAGAAAATGTCATCTGCACGTATCCCTGATCTGGAGAATGTGCACACAAAAACATTTTGAATTGTCTATAAACACCTCAGCCTATGTATCTAATCAACAAATCCACCTTCAAGACAGCAGGGAAGAAATGGAAAATGTCGCCCTTTACTCCATAGCCTATTACCAAGAGAAAGGCTAAGTTGTAGTTAAGAGTCCCCAGTCTTTTTAGTTATATTTGCTGTTGCCTTTTTCCCTAAAATAATAGTTTGGTTTCCAGAGCTTTCTCTCATCATTCAAAATTAAGTACATTTTAAGCTTTGGGAAAAGGTGCATGTTATGGGACTAAGTGATTTTGACAAGCAAATAAAATCTTACTTCACAGTATGGTTGATTACTCTCTCATCAGTACAAAGTAAAGTGTCTGATGGCCTAAAAATTTATGAAGAGCTAAACTTTATCTATCATTGTCTCTAGTGATCATTACTTGTGTGGTGTGACATGGGTGAATGCTGAAAGGATTTCTCTTCAGTGGCTCAGAAGGATTCAGAATTATTCAGTCATGGATATTTGTGACTTTGAGAAAGATAATGGAAGATGGAACTGTGCAGTGGTAAGAAAGAGTGGAGATACTTCTTGAAAGTGAAACTTGAATGACAAATTAAACGGAAAAAGTATATTAGGAACCATAAATTAGCAAACCATTTTGAAGGGGCACTTTAAAAAAAAATATTAACTATGTGATAAGGCAGTAGATTAATTTTATTTTCGCATAACCTGAGACTTAGTAGTTTTCAATTTTTGTTTCTTATTAGTTTAATTACTAGAATTTATGAAGACCATAGTTGGGAGAGATGATTTTAACATAAGGACAAAATCTTACAGACTTCATAAATAAAGATCAAAAACAAAGGCAGTAAATAACTGCAAATAGAGGATAGTGTTTTAAATAGAAAAATGTATGAAATGAAGATGAGCTAGCTATCCAGAAAAACATTACTGATCAGCTTTAAATATTTTTTGAGTAAGAAAGGTTGTTAGGAGTTGAAGAAAACTGGTGACAGGCTACACTGCATAGAATTTTCTGGAATAAATTAGTTCTAATCCTATATAAATTCTCTTATCAGTGGTCCCCAATCATTTAGTTTAGTTCCATGGTCCTCAAAGAGGTTCAAGGCTGGACTGATTGTTTAGCCATGTTTTCCCTCAAGATGGCCCATGGACAATACTAGATGGGAAGATGTGAGGAACTATGATTGTATTCTGTTGTGCTTGAAATTTCACTGAACTGTGGGAATGTGAATATAGTTAAAGGCTGCTCTCACACTCTTCTCCCTATCTTCCATTGACAAAAATTCATTGGAAACACCTCCATGATCACTTATGGAGTTCTTATTGGTCTTCCCTTTTGAACCACTAACTATGGGAGATAAGAGAATAGAGAATCTTCCAGTAATTAGCGAAGTAACTCCTCACTACAAAAAGGTTTAAATATCTTTGGTTAGGATCAGGAATAGAGAAATTATGCCCTCCTCTCCATCTGTCTTTGTACACCAAAGAGCTAAAATTGGATTTTTACATTTTTAAATAAAGTTCCATTGTATTTAAAAAAGTAAAAAAAACAAACCCATTCTTAGCTCAATAGGCACTCCGTTTGGATTTGGCCCTTTGAGTAGCTTGCGCACCCCTGGTCTATAAATAATACTTATATGCTCTTGGCATAAACAGTGCATCAGTGGAGGTAGTTTTCAATTTTTTTCTTGCACTTTTTTTCTTGTTCATCTCAGAGGAATAATTTGAACCTGAATATTAACCGTAGAATATTTATTATTCATTGTTCCTTTTTTCTTATGTCTTTTTTTTGATGAATAGTATTTTATTTTTCCCAGTTACTTGTAAAAACAACTCTTAATATTCATTTAAAAAATTTTTTTGAGTTCCAAATTCTCTCCCTCTCTTCTTCCTTCCCCCCATCCCTGATATGATATAGGTTATAGATGTGCAGTCATTCAAAACATTTCCGTATTAGTCATATTGTAGATTTTCCTAGCTATCTTAAAAATATTATCATTTTCTTTTTTCCTCCCCAGGACCGACAGAAAATTGAAACAAGTTCTACCGGTTGGGTTGGAAGAGTAAGTGCTTAAAATTTGTGGAGTTCTTAAACATGTGGATTTGATATTTGAAATGGTTTCATCTTTAGGCATTTGAAAACAGAACCCTTCAAATTCAAGAAATATTTGCTATGGATATGGGGATGTAAAGATGGCTACTTTATAGTTTAAGAAGAAAGGATAGGAAAGAGGAAGGATTAGGCAAGACATATACCCACATAACCATATTAATAAGGGAGAGTATGGTAAGTTCAGAGAAGAGGTCTGGCCAAAGTATCATGAGAAATTTGACTAAAAAGAGGTAACTCTTAGCATTATGGGGAGATGAATCTGGAAAGCTTAATGAAGAAGCATTTAAGTTGAACTTGTGAAGTAAGGGAGGGACTTCAGTAGATGAAAATGGGAATGGGGAGGCCATTCAACATATAGGAAATAAGATGAGTATTGTACAGTAATAGGAAAGGATAGGATGAGAAAGGCAGTGGAGCATAGTACCATTTATCAGGAACATAGAGTATATGAAGAAGGTTAAGTTGAGATAAGGCTTGAAAGGCATTTTAGTGCTGTGTTGTGATCTTTAATATGAGAAGTATATATATTTTATTTTAGAGGTGAGAAGAAATCATGAAAGTGTTATATTAAAAAAAGAGTGATATGGACAACAGCAGTATATTAGGAAGATTTATTGGGCAGTGGTGTAATGGATTGGAAAAGTTATATACTGATGGCAGAAAGAATAATTTGGAAGCTTGATGAGAGAACAGGATTTGAACAAGGATTCCTGTAATGGGATGATTGGGGCGACAGAAGCAGAATTTGGCAATTGATAGTAGGTAGAAGTGAAAGAAAGCAAAATGTCTAAAGGTCTGAGTCTTGGTAATGAAGAATTCAGATTAGTAACTAAAGAAGAAGCTGGTAGGAGTTAATCAGAGTTGAGGATTAATTTGGTGTGAATGTTGGAATGTAAAGAGGTCAAAGGAATTAGAGGGTGGAACGTAGAGTATTGCTGACATATTTGAGTAAAAGATTGTGAGTAGGTAGAGAGGCCAGAACAAGGTTGGTAGTTTGAGAGAATAGAAATCTAGAAACTAAATTTCATGTGAAAAGAGTTAGGGAATTGGGAGAGGTAGAAGTACAGAATATTGTGTTCAGATATAGAATCACAGACTTTCTGGAAGTCTCTGGGCCAGATTTTCAGAGATCTGTAGTTAGTTTGGAAGTTGAATACTTTGGAGTGATGTTCCTAAGGTGTGACCACTGCAGTTAATGGCTAAAAGGAACATGGATAAGGTTGTAGATGTTGAATTCAAAGAGTGGGTCTTAAAAGGATTTAGGAACATGACTATTGGAAAAACTCAGGCCAATGGCATGAGAAGGTGTTGGTGAGAGTAATTCTATAAGCTAGGTGCCAAAGTCCAATAAGTAGGTGAGGAGAGTGTTGGTAAATATCAGTGACAAGGATTGGGAAAAGGGTAGAATGAACTTCAGAGAAAAGGCTGTTATAGCTTTGAAGAGTATTGGAAGAAGTGGCATCAGCAAGCAAGGAGTATGCCACCTCTTTCCTCAGGGCTTATGGAGCAGGGATAAGGATTAGAGAGAAATTGCTGAAGTCTTCATGGCAAATGAAAGTTTCATATAGTCTGAGAAAGTGAACTTTGAGAAAAAGATTAGGATTCCCCTATATTTGTTTTTTTTTTTTAATTAAAAAAAATTTTTTTTTGCTTTTTGGAGGGCAATTGAGGTTAAGTGACTTCCCCAAGGTCACATGGCTAGTTTTTGTATTAAGTGTCTGAGGCCGGATTTGAACTCAGGTCGTCCTGACTCCAGGGCCCGTGCTCTATTCACTGCGCCACCTAGCCGCCCCTATGATTCCCCTATATTTATTATTAATGTATTCGTTTTATTTCTGAACATCTGAAGGTATTGTGAATATAGATGAATTTGGGGATAGTATTTAACATACTAAATTAAAAAAAAAGAAGAGTGAGCATGTGCGGGGGAATGAAAAAAAAAAAAAGGTTGTTGTAAAAGTTAGAAATAAGACATGTGGGACCAAAAATAATAGAATTACAAAATTTCCTTCTAGTTACCGATGTTCAGTAGGTAAGTGTCATCCTTGACTTTTCACTCTTTCTCCCCATTTCCAATCTGTTCATAAATCTTGGCAATTTTACCTTCACAACATGTCTTATATGCCCCCTCACTTCTCTCCTCTGATACTAGTAAAACACAGGTCTGACTATGTGACATGCCTGTTCATTTAACAATACTGGTTCTTTATTGCTTCCAAGATCAAATTAAAAATCCACTGTTTGGCTTCTAAAGCTCTTCATAACCTACCCTCCTCCTTCTTGCACCTCACTTTCCTCCATGTATTCTGGATCCACTGACTGACCTCCTTGCTATTCCTCTATCAAGACACTAAACATCCTGACTGGACATTTTCACCGGCTAGTTTTTCTACCTGAAATTCTCTCTTTCCTGGCTTCCCTGGCATCCTTCAGGTTCCACTTAAAATCCCACCTTCTTCAAGAAGCCTTTCCCAATTCCTCTTAAAGTTAGTGCCTTCTTTCCATATTTGTTGATACCAAGTTGTTTGCAAGTAGCCTCCCTCATTAGCCTGTGAGTTCCCTGATAACAGATGCTGGTTTTTTTGTCTTTCTATCCCAGCACTTAACATTGTGTCTGGCACATAGTAGGTACTTAATGTTATGGATTTGACTTGATTTTCAATTAAAAAGAACATGAGCGACTGTATGTTCCCAGTTGTTGTAGGATCAGGAATTCCCCCTAAATCTCAATCACCAATTAGATCATCCAGCTTTTTCTAGAAGATCTCCTTTGGTGGGTACTCATTAGTTCAGGAGTAACCCATTCCACTTTTGAGCGGCTTTGATTATTGGAGAATATTTCCTTTTCAAAATCTGATTCTCTGCAATTTCCATCCATTGTTTCTAGTTCTGCCATCTAGGGCTAAGCAAAACAAGTTTTAATTCCTCATCTACCATTATGACACCTCCATAAGAACTTGGGACAGCTATCATGTATCCTTTACTTTTCCTTTTAATTTCTTTTTCTTCAGGCTAACTTCTAATTATTTCAAATGATTCTCATGTGACATAGCTTCACATCTTCCTCCCATCTGAGTCATCTTTGTTTGAATGGACTCCATCATGTCAGCACTTTTCTTAAATTGTACTAACTACAACTAAGTGCCATATTCTAAGTAATCTGATCAGGACTGAGTAGACCAGGGTCATCATTTCCCTCATTCTGGACCCTTTGTTCCTATAAACACAACCTTAGAGCTAGCTTGGGTGGTTTTGTTTGTTTTTGGTTTCACATAACACTGTTGACTTACTGACCTTGATGTTCACTAAGATCCTCAGATCTTTTCCTCCCACATCATACAGTTTTACAGTTGTTGGGTCCCTCCCCCCCCCCCCCCACAAATGTAGGCATTTCTGTTTATCCCTATGCAATTTCAGTCATTTCAGATTGAGCCCTTTGTTTTAACCCATTGAGAACTTTTCAGACCCCAGGTCAAATATTCAAAATGAATGACTATGGGGAGGTTAGATGGCACAGTGAATAGAGCACAGTTCCTGGAGTCAGGAAGACCTGAGTTCAAATTTGGTCTTAGATCCTTAACACTTACTATAGCTGTATGACCTTGGGGAAGTCACTGAACCTCAAATGCTCTGCCTTCCCCCCTCCAAAAAAAAAAAGAGCAAAATGGATGACCACTATCCTTCCCAGCTATGTGTGTCAGTTTTACTTTTTTAATAAACAAGTCATCTGTGTTTTCATGTAAATCACTGATGAGACTGTTTCATAAGACTAAATACATATTCCTGGTCTGCTCTTCTGGAGACTTTTCTCAATTTTGAAGTTGATCCATTAGTCACTATTCTTTTGGTCCAGTCTTTCAGCCAATTCAGTCAACCTAACAGTGCTCTCCTTCAGCCCATATTTCTCTGTCTTATCCATCAGCATTTCTTAGCAGCTTATAAATATGAAATGCCTTGCTGAAATGCAGGAGTATACTGCATCAAAACATTAACCTCTTATTCCAGTCTAGTAATTCCATCAGGGGTAAAGAAGCAACCATGTAGGCAGAACAGAAGGAATTCTCAGATATTGAGAGTTGGCAGCTCGTTTCAAGTTGAGATGTTTCAGTGACAGACCATTTACCCACCCACTGTCATCACTGACGGTCAGATGTCTAAGGAAGTCTGATTCTGTCCAACAGAAAGTAGTATCATGTCTCCCCCACTTCCCACAATACCTACTGGTACACATGGGAATGCATCTTTGAAAGAAATAATGATCATTATTTGGCTTCACATTTTACTAAGCACTTAGAAACATTCTAGGAAAGCATATAGATTTTTTTTTCCCCCACACTTATCTCATTGCCACTGCATTACACAAGTTCTTGCAAAGGAACTGCATTGTGGCAGCTATGGAGAGAAAGAAAGATCCACCATACTGTTTTCCATGATAAACAAATGACTTTATGTGTTTTTTCTTTTTTTTTTCTTTTCTTGTAGTCATTTACTTATGTCAGGTTTAAGAAAAAAATGTTATTTGGATGGATTAACATTTTTTTTATTCAAAGGGGTGATGCCACTCCTAATTTAGGGGAATCCTGACTCGCTCTCTTGGGGGAATTGGCCTCTGCGAAACCTAAAGCATTTAAAATTCCTCCAGGCACTGATTGGACAGAGGGGAGAGGTTTGCCAACATGAAAAGTGGTTTCCTCCATGGCAAGAGACATGCTACACTTCCTCACGACTCCTTGAAAAAAATATGTTTTTTCCTCTCTGTATTTAACCAGACAGATGCCACTTTTCACACATTTCTACTAGGCACAACTCCATCCAGGGGAAACAGGGAAATGTATTAAAAAGATAAGGCTGTGAACACAGGTCTAGAGAGGGGAATGTGTTTCAGAGTTCCATAATGAGAACACCGAATGTACTGCACATTCTAGCTTGCTCCAGAAATGAATTCACTTTGAATCATTCAATAGAAGAGGAAAGCATTTTTCTTCTTTCCTTCAAATCAGTAGAATTACAAGATGAAACATCGAAGATGAAATAAATCATCAATTTAAAAAGTGGGTCGTCTCCTACCTGCTGTCAAATGCTTCATGGAAATCAAAGTCTTAAAGATGACATTTTCTTTCCTAGCTTGATGGGAGGCCTGCTTCAATTTAATTAATGTGCTATTCTACTTACCAGTTTTTGTTGTAGGAATATGGGAATTTTCCTTCTATAGAACTGTGATTTCTATTATTAAATATAGTTAGAAAACGAAAAGACCTTAACGTGAAAATGGCAGACATAAGAATGTATATACTTTAAAATTTCAAATTTGCAATGCACAGCACCCTATGCCTCACTGTATCTGATCCAAAGCAAGATCGAAGAATTCACATTTTGCTTTTTCATTAAGAAAACAGTGCTTAGAATGATAGGAAAACTGTCCGCTCAGTCTCCTCTCTCACTTCTCGTTCTGCCAGAAGGCTCCAACACCAAACATCACCAACCTGAAGATTCTACCTTTTTTAATTAAAGGAATAAGCAGGAGTGTTTTAGCTGCAGTTGTAAGACACACAGATGTGGCTATGGGGCCGTCCTTACTGAAAATGGAAAGAGAAAGTTCTTTGTCTACTTAAGGTCAGCCATAACAGAATTGTCCTTGTGAAAGGAAAATAGGTTCGATTTTTCTTTGGCATCTATGTGAGTACCACTTATTAGTGGTAATATTTGCCAAATAATTTAGTAATAAATTACTAAAAAAAGTGATATTTACCCAACAGGTACTGGGGTGTACTTAGAATCAGAGGGTCATAAATTTTGAGCTCACAAAGACTTCTTAGATCATCCAGTTTGGCCCATTTATTTTCTAGCTAAAGAAACTGAGATGCGTGACTAGACCAAGGGTCTATTATTTTTTAACCTTTTTAAAACATTTCTTTTTTAGTTTAGACCGGCGGAGCCTTACTTTACATCAGATGGTAATAACTTCTACAGGATTGTCAGCAATAAGGATGGCTATAAGCACATTTGTCATTTTAATGTTAGCACAAAAGTGAGTATTCTTTACTAACGTTTTTGACTTGCATTTCTCAGGGCCAAAATAAGATATTAGGCAAGAAGGAAATGGACAGTTGCATGATCATATAATCAGTTTGATGAATGCAGACAAATAAGACAGATCGGTTTTTTTTCTGGAGCGATATGGGATATAGTCACTTGAATTGTTCATATAATTGATTCATTTCTCAACTTTAATTAGTATATACCCTCTAATTAATGGCTTTTTAAACCCCTCTTCAGGAAGAAACATTTATTACAGAAGGACAATGGGAAGTAATTCAAATAGAAGCTCTCACCAATGAATATCTGTAAGTATTCCATTAATAATGTAAGCATAGAACTTAATGGCATAGTAATAGTGGTTAAGGAAGTAATAGAGTAGAAGGAGTTGTATTTGCAGTTGAGGACTTGGGTTCTGGTCTTTCTTTTGTCATTTACCCTCTCTGTGACTGTGGGCAGATTTAGTTTCCTTACCGCGGATCAAAGATTTAAGAGTCTGGAGGGATTTAGGAGAACCATCATCCAACTTTCTCATTTAACAGATGAGGAATCAGAAGTACAGAGGACTTAATAATACTTCTTTCTCAGGTAGTTAGTAGTGGAGGAAGAATTTCAATTTCAATTCAGAAGGATTCCAGTTCTAGCTTTCTATCTACTGGACTACCCAGCTTCCTGACAACCGTTGAACTTAGAAACCTTCCAGCTCTAAATCTCTGATGCTAATATAGCTTTTGCTTAGAAGTAGGCAGTGTCTCCTACCAATAAGTGGTAGCCCATTTGGAATGTATTCAGTACTTTTTTCTTTTAACATATGGTAACCTGATTTTCATATATGTTTAGTAGATTTGATATCATGCCACTATCCAATTCCACCTCTTGCCTCTTACCTATCCTATTCTACTGTTGCTGTACCTTTAGCCAAATGTAGCATGGGGAACAGGAAATTCATATATTTTGTCATTGAATGTTTGAAATAGCTACTTGGTGTGTCCATTTCTGCCTTCCATACTTTAAGTCATTCGAAAAACGGTAACTATTTTATTTTCAGATACTACACCAGTAATGAATACAAGGGAATGCCAGGAGGAAGAAACCTTTATAGGTGAGAAGAGTTCCATCAAGTTTTTTAACTGGAGTATTTTTAGTTTTTCAACTTTTTTGGGGGGGTTCTTCTTCCACTTGGTATTTACTAAATTGTAGTTGTCCACTGATATGGCACTCTTCCTTATTGAGAGCTTTACAAAATGTTGACACTTCTGTCTATTTATGTATCATTGTGATTCCCAATAACTGAGTTCTCTCTCCTCTTCCCCCACCAAATCTTTCCTTGAAATAAAGAAGTACAGTGAAGACAATATACTGACGTTGACAATGTCTGACGACATCATTGTTCCATGTCTATCATCCCTTTGTTTAGAGGAGGGAAATGTGTTTCAGTGTATTATATACTCTTCATGTCCATGGAAACTCCATGGCATCATATACTGGGATTAGGTCATTTCAAAAATAAATTTTGTTATATTTCTACAAAGCAGCTTTAGGGATGTGGGATTTTAAAAGTTTATTTTCAGAAAATAGTTGAATGTGACTGACTTACTTTGGACAGTGATAACTTTTAACTGAAAAATAAGATCTTTTAGTTCCCTCTGATTATTCATTAGTCCAAGCATTAACAAGTGATTGTTTACTTTTACAGAATTAATCTTGATTCATCTGAACATAAGAGGTGCATTACCTGTGAACTGAATCCAGAGAGGTGTCAGTATTATTCAGTATCTTTTAGCCAGAAAGCAAATTATTTTCAACTAAGATGTTCAGGTGAGTCTAGACTGAATTTGACCATGTATTCCAGTGTTTACTTTGCAGCAGAGCAATCTGAGATGTCTCCTTTCACTTAATTAATAATCGAGTAAGATGAATAGATTGTAGTAGAATTTATTGTCAAAGAGCTTGAATTAAAATCCCAGTTGTGCTACATAACGACCTTTGTGACCTTGGACAACGATCATTTCTCTTAGGCTTAGTTTCCTGGTCTATAGAATGAAAAGAAAAGACTAGAGGTTTTCTAAGATTTAAAAATACTTGTTCATGCACCATTTAAAAAAAATCATCAAACTGTGTATTTACAGGCAAGGATCATCTCCCTTTCTCTGTTTAATTTTGTTTTTCTTTTGATACTAGTGTATTTTAGCTTATAAACTCTTTATTTGTAAGGTTCAAATCTAATTAATTTCAATGAGTAGTGTTGTACCAAGGATATTTTTTTTGATGATGGTGCTAATGGTCTACTCACAATCATTACTAACCCTCATGGAAAGTAATTGTTCAATTCTCTTTGGGAAGTTAGAGTCTTGATGCTGTTGACACTGGAGGAAAGTGCTGCTGTGGAGCTTATCTGTGTTTGGTTTGGATTTAGGTATTCTTTTGAGAAGACTGACCAGCTTCACATGAAATTCATGTTCCTTACAAGAATAAAGATTCTATGTCATTTGCAAACAGATAAAATTTCATTTCCTTGTTAAGTGAAATACTTATTTTAAAAAAAAGACTACATTTCTGATACAGTCATTTATACAATCATAGAAGCAATCTAATGCATAAAAACAATTAGGGATTTTTTTTTTAAGCAATTGGGGTTAAGTAACTTGCTCAAGGTTACATGGCCAGTTATTTCTGGGTGAGCCCGGATTTGATCCCCAAGTCATCCTGACACTGGGGCTGGTGCTCTTACTCGCTGTACTACCTGGCCGCCCCTAGGAATTCTTATACAATAATTTTTCTTCTTAAATTCATAATTAAAAAAAAATCCCAAATGATCACATCAAATAAAGATCTCCAAGATAGTAACTTTTTTTTCATTTTTCTGAAAGGTAGTTCTTAAGAATTTGTTAAATGATAGTAAGTGATTAAAAAATCAGATAAACAGTAGCTGAAGCAATCAGCGTGCACAAGAGGATAGCTTGTAGCTGCCAAAGTAGAATTGAGATTGGCTATTTTTCAGGCCGTTTATTTCATTATCTTAGAGTAAAAAAATGAAAGTTATAAAGTTCACCTACATTTTCACATGAGCTACAACAAGCTCCTACAGTTCCTTTTTCTCTTTCTGTCTGTCTGTCTCTGTATGTTGTGTGTGGTGGCATTTATGGAGTGCTTTCTGTGTGTTAGTCACTGTGCCAGAAGCTGGCAATAGAAAGCCAATAATGGAGTAGTCTTTGATTTTAAGGAGCTTAGATTTGATCAGTGGAGATGTACATATATGTGTGTGTATATATATATATATATATATATATATGTATATATATATATATATATACATATACATATAAATACATGACTACCTGTGTGACCCTGGACAGGTCACTTAACCTGTTTGCCTCAGTTTCCTTATCTGTAAGATGGGAATAATAAAAGCACCTACCTCCCAGGGTTTTTGTAAGGATCAAATGGCATACTATTGGTAAAGCTCTCAGCACAATGCCTATTTGGCACGTAATAGATGCTATGTAAATGTTAGGTATCATCATTATTATTACAATTGAAAACGTTTGTATAAATATATAAAGGAACATATATGTGAATGTGTATTTACATGAAAATATGCAGCCTCAGAATCAGTGAGAGCTGGGTTAAAATTCTGTCTGTGACCATATCAACAGACTGGGGGATCTTGAACATGTCATTTAACCCTTCAGTACCTGGACAGTAATTCTTAAGTTCAAACTATAAGTTATAGGAGCACCTAGGAGGGGCAGCGAATAGAGCAATGGCCCTGGAGCCAGGAAGACCTGAGTTCGAATGCAGCCTCAGACACTTAACACTTAATAGCCATATGACCTTGGGCAAGTCACTTAACCCCAACTGCCCTGCCTTCCCCCTATCCCCTCCCCCAAAAAGAAGACTGTAATTACAGATGATAGCCTTTCTGCTTTAGGACAGGAAGTTTTCTCATTGGGTATTACCTACACCAATGAAATTAAAGATCTGGGTTCAGATCTTGCTTCAGGCACTTATTAGCTAGGTGACATTGGGCAAATCACTTAACAACCTTTATGGTCCTCAGTTTCCTCATTTGTAAAACAAGAGGGTTGAGCTCAGTAGTCTTTAAGGACCTTCCAGTTCTAAATCAGTGATCCTATAGCTCTCTGTCTTTTTCTCTGAATGAAATGTTCACAGATTTTTTTTAATACTCTGAGGAAATAATTTTTAAGAAATCATTACTAGGGGCGGCCAGGTAGCACAGCGAGTAAGAGCACCGGCTCCAGTGTTGAGAAGACCTGGAGATCGAATCCCGGGCTCAGACACTTAGCACCCACCCAGAAACACCTGGTCGTGTAACCTTGAGCAAGTTACTTAACCCCAATTGCTTAGGGGCGGCCAGGTGGCTCAGCGAGTAAGAGCACTGGCTCCAGTGTCGGGATGACCTGGATCAAATCTGGGCTCAGATACTCAGCACCACACCCAGAAATAATTGGCCGTGTAACCTTGAGCAAGTTACTTAACCCCGATTGCTTAAAAAAAAAATCATTACTAAAAGTTTAAAGGTTCATGAACATCAGCTTTCCTATAAATGTATAGCATTGTTCATCAGAGGAATTAAGAAAAATGGTAAGGCTGGTTAACTGAAAATTCATCACTATTGTTATGGCAACAGGGCAGAGTACAAGTCCTCCAAATGACAGATACTCTGAAATGGGCAACAAAGAATGTAGGTACCCCAGGCAATGTCAGAGGTAGTTAGGCCTTTGTGCTCCATCTTGTCTACCCTCATTTTAATAAGAAAATCAGTATCCAGATGAGTGAAATGACTTGTCTACTCTGCCATGTGACTGTTCATCTTTATTATTAGAATAGGTTTTGTGAAAAAGAAAAGAAAATGTAAATTATAAAATATTCTGGGAAAGTTGAAGACATTTTTATAGCATCTTTGAAAAGCAGCAAATGCAATCTTCCCTTCCTCTCCCATCCAACCAATGCTCCCCCACCTCCCCCCAAAATCATTCATCTAAACTTATCTTTTCTTTTGTTATATTAACAGGTCCTGGCATTCCTCTCTACATTCTGTACAACAGCCACAATTTTACAGGTATCTTATAAGCTCTTACCCTTCCTTGTTGGCTATAAGGGTGTGTATGTGTATTAATAGTGAATATCATTATAATCTTCAGTAGCATTATTTTCTTTAGTTTAAAGACCTTTAACAATGAACCTTAGAAAATGCCTAGAATCTTTTCTATTTACATATATATATATACATATATATATGGATTATGTATCAGTGAGTCACATTTTTCTATTTGAATGTATTGCATAATAAAAATGACTCAGACTGAAATGAATTACTATTTTTTTTTTATTCTCTTGCTTAGTACTTCAAGTGCAGGAAAACAACACAGAATTGGAAAATATGCTGAAGGAAGTCCAGATGCCCACAACAAAAATTGACTTCCTTATACTGAATAGCACAAGTAAGTTAACTAAGACCTATATTACCCTGGAACAGCAATTTTTGGGCACATCCTTAGTTATTATTTTTTAACATATAATACTTTATTTTTCCCCAGTTACATGTTAAAACAATTTTTAACATTTAAAAAAAAGTTTTGAGTTGCAGATTCAATCCCTCTCCCTCCTGTGCCCTTGCAGACATGGCAAGCAATCAAATATAGGCTATATATGTGTAATCATGTAAAATATTTCTGTGTTAGTCATACAATGTTTTTTATATATATACATATATATATTTTGCTTTTTGGAGGGTAATTGGGGTTAAGTGACTTGCCCAAGATCACATGCTAGATACAATGTTATTTTTAATAAGAAACTGAACTTTAAAAAAAAGCATTGCCTTACAGGAGACATTACATGTATATTGAAATTTTGTTTTTCTCAAGAACTATTGTTTCCTGCCATATCTTTGATTAGAACTTTGATCTGAACTCCTTAAACATTTGGTTTATAACATAACATTTTCATTAGGAATTAGTGAATGAAAAAGCATTTATGAAGTGCCTTCTAGGTAGCCAGTGGGCATTGTGTTAGCTGTTGGGGATATAAATACAAAAGGAATTGTTCCTACCTTCAAGGGACTTACATGCCAGTGTAGGGAGATAACATGTATTAGGAGGGTAGTGGCCTAGAAAGAGAATTTTGGTCTGGGGAATTTGGGAGATAGTGAATGGAGTCAGGTGATAGTTAATTGTCATTCCCTTTAAGATTTCAGTTCAGTTTAGTAAACATTTCTTAAGCTCTTACTAAGTGCCAGGCACTGTGGTAAGCTCTGGGGATACAAATAAGAAAAGGAAGGTAGTCCTTGCCCTCCAGGAGCTTACCATCTAATGAGGAAAGCTAGTGGGAAAGGGGGTGGGGGACAGGACACCAGTGATCAAGAGTGTGGGGCATTTTGTTCCTTCGAGTTGAATCTAAACAGAGCTGCAGATGGAAAATGGAGTGAACTTGGAGTCTAATTCCTGCCCTTTATAGAGGAACATTTTATTTAGGAAGAGTTTAGTGTAGTAGAGGTAAAAGTAGAGTGGAGTTGATTATCATTCTCTGAGCAAGAGGTTAAAAACAGAGGTGGGGGTGGTAGATGGAGGTAGGGTGTGTGGTACAGGTGGCAGAATGGCTAGGGGGATGATTGCATGGGATTTGGGCAGGGACAGGTTAAATATATTGTTTTAGGGGAGTTTGCATTTAACCAGTCAGAATTATTTGACCCCAGGGCAGGAGTTCTAAAAAAATAGTGGATTAACAGAGAAGGAAGGTGCTGCTACATTTTAGGTACAACCAACTGTTAACTCCTCAATCTGTCCCTATGAAACAAACAGTCCAGGTTACAGCGATACACTATGCAATTGGGTACTGATATTTTCTACCTGTAGACAGCTAGGTGGTACAGTGGGTAGAGTGCCAGGCCTGGAGTCAGGAAGACTCATCTTTCAAATCTAGCCTCAGGTATTTACTAGCTGTGTGACCCTAGGAAGGTCACTTAATCCTGTTTGCCTCAGTTTCCTCATGTAAAATGAGCTAGAGAAGGAAACAGCAAACCACTCTAGTATCTTTGCTAAGAAAAACCCAGATGAGGTCATGAAGAGTCAAATGTGACTGAACAGCAACAATTGTCTTTCATTATTCAGCTAATTACTTTTGGAAACTTCCGTCTTAGACCTCAGCCTTTGCACTATGCCCAGAAGATAGATATGAAGTGCCTAATAAATGCTTTCTCATTCCTTAGAAGAGGTTGAATGAATTTTTGAATCTTTTTTTCTAAAACTCATTTTGTATACTGAACATAAAAGACTGGTCTGAGCCCTTTTGCATCAATACTTTAACCAACCACAGGCTATGTGCAGAGATACCCATTATCTCAGGACTCTTCAGAAAGACATGCTGTTTACTTGAGCTGTGAACTTTAAAGTATCATAACCTATTATATCCTGTTCTTTTAAATATTGGTTAGCTGATTTACAATTGTTCTCAGTACTTAAACTGCTTTCATCTTGAACACTTTAGAAGCCCTACTTTAAATGCAGTCATCAGAGTGGAAATTTTTCTTTGGGCTTTAGCAGCATTAACCAGTATGGTCTCAGATAAAAATCAAGATAAGGGCTGTCTACATCTTCTTTGATGAAGGAGTCCTACCTATGATTTTTTTTTTTAAGCAGTTGGGGTTAAGTAATTTGCTCAAGGTTACACAGCCAGTTATTTTGTGTGGGTGTTAAGTATCTGAGGCCGGAACTGATCCCGGGTCTCCAGACTCTGGGGACAGCGCTCTTACTGCGCCACCTGGCCACCCCCCTACCTATGATTTTTAGGGTCTATAATGATCAACTATTTTCTCCCCAACTGTGTCATCAAACAGTTGGATCATATTAAGAAACATGTATTTTCCTGGCATATAGTCCCACTTCATTCATAGCTCTGCAGGCTGTGGTTTTAGCATCCATTCAGATTCTCATGTCGGTGGCCTTAGACCGCAATAAATCTTTGGTGGTCTTCATTCCTTATCCCCAAACAGATAAGAAATGGTTAAAAAAAATCTCAGCAACTTATGACTAATGACACCATCCTTCTGAGCTGTTAATGACTACAGTAATTAGTTCATCTCAGATGTCTAGTAATATCAGTCTCTCTTTTTAAATGATTTTGTTCTGTTTTTATTATTAATTGCTCCATTTCATATTTTTAATTTTGTATGCTACCTCTGATATATTTTTAGAAGTAAGCAGGGGATCAAAATTCTAATAAATAGAAAGTATATAAGTTAAAGTTTTCCTTTTCAGCTGCCTGAAGGTTTGTTTATTTTTTCCCTTTTTGATAGATTCCTTTTAAAGTATCCTGGGAAATTAGGGTTACAGTATCTGTAAAGGCTTTTCAAGAAACTTGCTTTCAGAACAAGTTGAGGTGCAGTCAGAGATGTTACAAAATCTCTCTAGGAGTTATATCAAAAATCTACTCATGGAATAATTGACACTCTTCGCTACCCCCCCATCCCCCACCTCTAAGAGGAGGGGGCGGCGCATAGGAAAGATGACATGCTTTCAAAATTGAAGTGCCTCAGTTTAGTCACCTGGTATTGATTGGAGAAGAACAAAGGTCAAATGGTATGAATCACTCACAAACCTCCATAATCAGACATTTTAATTGAATAGTTCTCCATATGATGGTCCAGTGGTAAATATACATGATGGAAATTTGAATTTTTGGTATTCGCTTCAGCGTCACATTTAGTTCAGAGACACAAAAAATAGAATTTAGCTTTCTGTGCCAGCACACTGTAAGGTATAAAGCAGAGAAAGTCTATCTTCGTACATAAAGAAACCAGTCCTTCCTCTTTCATACTGAAATAACTACCAGAAAAGTAAAACAAGAAGTAGAAGAGATAAAGAAAATGAGTTAAAAACTATTTTAGTTAGAAATAATCTTGTACCTCACAGATACATTTCATCTTCTCCATACATACTTTAAAAACACCCTAGTCTAAATTTCCATTTTAAATTTCAGAGCAAAGGAAATTAATTTATTTAGGGGCAAGTGTTACTAAAAATGTGTCTATAAATAAATTTAAGAGTCCAAAGCCAAGATGATACAGCAAGTAAATAATAGATTACTCTTTCTCTAGGTCCCTGTTCTTAGTTCCATAATTCTAGAATGACAGCATAATCATAAAACTGTTATTAAATCAGTGTTTTAAAATCAAGTTGTGGCCAACTGAATATCTGAAATAGCTTCAGGAAATTTCAAGGGAAAGAAAAACATTTTGGAGGAAAAACTCAGAACATAAGTCATAAACAAAATAGATATCTTAGCTTGGATGCCAGAGAATGAAGTAATAAAAATATAAGTCTTAAAAATTGTGGCAGGAACTTTAATATTATCAGGCATTATATTTTTATTGATACAATAGAAACAACTTTATCATTTAAATATTTTCAAACTAATTTTTAGATCTTTTTAAAAAATACTAGAACCAAAAGAAGTTTCTCTTCTTTTTTTGTAACCTGTCTTCTTTCAGGTTGGTAGCTTATAAAAAGCACACATATCATATACTAGTGTTTTTTTAATAGCCTTTCATAACTCATTCACTTTCTTTTTTTCATTTAGAATTTTGGTACCTGATGATTTTACCTCCCCATTTTGATAAATCCAAGAAATACCCTCTTCTAATAGAAGTGTAAGTATGAATCAAAAGGATTAAAATTATTTGAGTGTTAATAGTCATGCATTACTTAGTGTTTTTTTCCTGGAATAGTCTTCTGAAGGATCCAATAACATTATTTCCCCTATGTTTTCAGAAGCCTTTGGTAGCAATTTCATGATTTTTCTTCATCTACTTTGGAATCACAAATCACTGGGAAGACTTTCCTGCCATTCATGCTATCATTCTTTAGAAGCACTGATCTTGGCCTCCTCTCTCATATACCTTTGTATCTTCATCAGAGAGGAAATGGACATGTTCTGTATCTGTCACCATGACCATTTTTTACATCATTCTAGGTTACTAAATGTAATCTTCAGTTTTCCTGTATTTATAATTTTAAAGGAGAATTTTAATGCTTTAGGACTGACTATTCACTTTCTCTTTCTTCTGTCTTATTAGAACATCTTTCAATGATTACCTTTGGATTCTTCTTTCCCTTGAATCCTATTCTCTTAACTTATGAAGAAGAATATGATTTCCTTTTCCCCTTTAATGAAGGAGATAAGATGAGGCATGAGAATATTATTTATAATTCAGAGAAATCATAAAGCTTTTGCCTAAGAAATATGAATATTGAGATAGATCACAGTGTGGACCAATCAGCAGCCTAGTATTCTAAATAATTCAGCTTTGTAAGTACTTTTAAAAAATCAGAGTGATGACTATATTCAATTATTATTTTAATATTTAGGTTACTCCTACCCACATTTATTCATTCTACTCTTTCCCCATCCTCAATTCCTATTGCTATCAATACTTTTCTCATAAGTTTAGAGCCTGAAGAAGTGGTATGCTGGTGAATGTTTAATCACCAGCTCTCTAGGAGGAAAAAAAAAGTCTGTACACACAGTGCACTTTTAAGTTTAATCTTTTTTTTTCCGAGGGGGAAGGTAGGGCAATTGGGGTTAAGTGACTTGCCCAAGGTCACACAACTAGTTTTGTGTTAAGTGTCTGAGATCACATTTGAACTCAGGTCTTCCCGACTCCAGGGCCGGTGCTTTATTTACTGCGCCTCCTAGTTGCCTCTTAAGTTTAATCTTAAGTCTTCACATTTTCTCCATCATTTCCTTAAATCTAGAGAGTGAACAAAATAGTAAGTCAAACCTTGATTTGTAGAATTTGTAAATGTTCATGCTGAAAATCTACCAGTTAGCTCACAGGCTGGTCTGAGCTGACTCAAGCACATCTCTGGTTGGAAGGGAACTTAGACTTGTATCAGTTCAAGACGCTCATTTCATAAATGAGCCAACTGAGAACCAAAGAAGTCAAAATCTAAGTTCATAGAGCTAGTTAATGGGAGTAGTCAGGTCTTCAGACTATAGATAACAGTTCCCTTCCCTGTACATGTGTATCAGGCATATTTGTGGTCTGATGAAACGTGTGTGCAGAATATGTTCATTGTATACTGATTATAAAAGCATATTGATAAGTGATCAATTAAGAATGAAATTAGCATCATAAATCTAGAGCTAGAAGGAATCTTAAGGATCATCTAGTCTAAATTCCTCATTTTATAAATGAGGAAACTGAGTCCCTTAATCTGCCTATCCAGTCACCAACTTTTGCTATTTTACAACATTTCTCAAGTCTCTACTCACATAGCTATCTCCCTCATCACCTCTCACCGAGGTTTTTATAATTAATCTCTTTACCACAGGCCTCTCACCACTCCTGAGTACTCTGTATACTGTTGCTGAATAATTTTCCTGGAGATATATGACCATGTGACTCCCCTAACTCAGTCACCACTAGTGACTTCTCATTGCCCCTAGAATAAAATGTAAATGCCCCTGTTTATTTTTTAAAACACTATACAACCTAGTCCTAACTTATCTTCCTAGTAATTGACTTACTCTCCCTTTTGGACTCTGATTCAACCAAATTAACCTTTTCTCTTTACCACACACGTGACACATCCTTCTCTATATCTTTGCATGGGTCATTTTCCATCCTTGGAATGTACACCTTCTTTTCCTCTGCCTCAAAGATCACTCTCTTTTTGGTGGGGGGGGGGGGGGCACAATTGGGGTTAAGTGACTTGACCAAGGTCACACAGCTAGTTTTTGTGTTAAGTGTCTAAGGCCATATTTGAACTCAGGTCCTCCTTGACTCCAGGGCCAGTGCTCTATTCACTGCGCCACCTAGCTGCCCCACTCTCTTTCTTTAAGATGCAGCAAAAGCACCATTTAAAAAATTTAAATATTTTTTCAATTAGCAAGCATATTTTTTCTCTCCCCCCCAAAAAAAAGCAGAACCAAGACCTTTTTAGTAATTAAGCATAATCAAACAGAAGCAATTTCCATGTTGATCATGTCATGTCTAAAAATTGTCTCCTTTTACACATTAGTCTATCACTTGCTGTTCACTTCAGTCTATATCAGTTCATACAAGTCTTCCCAGCTTTCTCTCACACTACCCCTTCATCCTTTATTATATAGCCCAGTAGTATTCTATGACATTCATAGACTGTAATTTGTTCTGCTATCCTCCATTTGCTGGGCTTAGTTTGCAGTTCCTTGCCCCTACCAAAAAAAATCAGCCATGCTGCTGTAAGTATTTATGTACCTGTAGGAACATTTTTCTTTTCTTTGATTTCTTTGGAGAGGGTAGGCCTAATAATGGTGTCACTGGATCAAAAGGCACACACAGCTAGTAATTTGGGGGGCATATTTCCAAATGGCTTTCCAGAGTCACTAGATTAATGAATAACTGCCGCAGCCATGCATCACTGTGCCTGTTTTCTTCAAAACCCTACAACATTTAGAATTTTCCTTTGTCTGCTCTGCCAGTCTGCCAATGGTTATGAGGTATGGCCTCATAATTGTTTTAATATACATTTAAATGCTACGTAGTGTTTGAGATCATCTTTTCATGTGGCTGTTGGTGACTTCAGTTTCTTCCTTTGAGAATTTTCTGTTCATATCATTTGACCATTGGCTGGTTAATGGTACCCAGATATAGCTTTGAATCAGTTCCTTTGGTATCTTAGAAATGAAACTTTTATCAGAAAAACTTGCTGCAAAGACTTTTTCCCCCAGATAAGTTTACCTTCTAATTTTAGCTGTGTTGGATTTGTTCGTATAAAAATAAGGCACTATATTCTGCATGTAGCTTTTTTTTTTCTGATCCCCCAAGTGTTAGCGGTCCTCCTCCCAGACTACCTTGGCCTTAGCTACGTCATATACATTCTTTATTTGCTTTACATCTATGCAGCATATATTTGTATATGTACCTGTTGACTCTCACAATAGATTGTAAGGACCTCGTACATGGGGATTGTTTTATTCTCTTTACTTGAATCTTGAGCATCCAGCATGCCTGATACACAATAGTTTAATTAATACTTGTTGATTGATTGTCCCCAGGATAGCAAATGATAGAATGGAGATTTTACTTTAGGTCCCGTATTTGAAAGATCAGCACACTTCACTGCACTCCATCCATCTCCCAAATGATATTCAGCAAACCTAAAGTTGATCTTTCACTATAACTATTGTGATTCGTTTAGAACTTAGACATATGGGCCAGTTCTAACTCTTATAGCTGTATGCTCCCATGGTGAGCTTTAAGCCCTGAGCAATGGGGGGTTTTCACTTAAGGTACTGAACCTCAGAAATGAATTGGTCAGCATCTTTTCATCAATATTTCAAGGATCATGTCTTTGGTATGGGCACTCTCTCCACCAACTCAGACCATAGCATTTTTTTTCCTTATCCAGAGCTTAGTACAATGTCTTGTCATAGAGTAATAAATATTCATTCATTGATTAATTATCAAAATTGCCTTCCCAAGTTCCCATGGCCAAAAATGTTATCACCTAGAAGACATCCTTCTGCTATGAACATTATCTGAACTTTGCTGGGCTAGTTTCTGAATGAAGGCGAGCCTATGCTTAGGCTCATACTTCAAAATTTGTGTGCCAGTGAACACAATGGTCTTTTAGATCCCAGAGAGTATCTCCATCCATACCTCTGAGATATTAGGATAAGATTCTTAGTTTAGTTATTCAACATATCTGACTCTTTGTGACCCCATTTGAGGTTTTCTTGACAAAGATGCTGGAATGGTTTGCCATCTCCTCCAACCCATTTTACTGATGAGGAAAGTGATAACAGACAGGGTTAAATGACTTGCCCAGGGTCAACACAGCTAGAAAGTGCCTGAGGTTACATTTGATCTCGGGGCTTCTTGATTCCAGGCCCTATACTCCAACCATCGTGCCACCTAGCTAACAGGATAAGTAAGACTTTAGGAAAGGCTATTGACAAATCATGCCAGAAACATCCTTTAGTTTTTAGTACAGTCTAAGCTCTACTGTGTACCTACCATTCATATGTTCTCTCAGCACACAAATGACAGTTGTAGAAAAAATAATCAGATGCTGATTCTGAAAAATGTTGACCAAGTCACAGAAAAGGAGTCATCTAATACGTAGGGCAAGCTATTCAAAATTTCTTTTTACTTTTTTTTATTAGTGGTTTTCTTTTAGTTTCCCAGAAGTCATGTATTCCAAATAAAGAGTTTTCTTATGCCCTCTTTCATGTTGTTTCAAGTATGAAAGAGCTTAAGAGAAAGTCATTGATGACAGCATGGCATGGTAGTGGGCGCTAGATTTCTGACCTTGGAGCTGGGAAGATGTGACTGTAGGCAAGTCACTTAATCTCTCAGAGTTTGTTTCCTCCTTGAAAGATTTGGATAACAATGCCTTTGTCTTGTATCTCTTTTTGCAATCTTTAGCCAGCTGTCCAGATGTGGGCTCTTCTTATTAAGGAGGAGGTGGGGATGGTGCAGCAGGCTTAGAATGGAGATAGGCAGGAAGATTGGTCCAAATAAAGGAGCACTGCTAATGTGCTCCTGAATGAATATGAGGACCAACTTTTTTTTAAGCAGCAACATTCATCCTAGGTTAAGGAACGGGAAAAGGCATTAAGGAGACACTGCTTGGGGAAAAGAATTCTGACAGCTTATGTGTAAGTTAGTTGAGAATAGACATGGATAAGATACAGGGAAATTTAGTAGTAGTAAATGAACTCAATTCCAATATCTCCATTTTTTTCTAGCCAACTTCATCACTGTCTTCTGTTGATTTTCTAAAGAGTCTCATTATTCTTCAGCATCCCTATTGAATATAGCTCTCTACTCATGTCCAGAGGCAGTATTGAAGAATGTTGGAATTGGAGACAGGAAGGTCTAGGTTTAAGTCTCATCTCTGACACATTCTGACTGTGACCTTGGGCAAGTTGGTACTCAATGCAACTTTAAAACTAAAAACTGCCTAGAAAATGTTAAACTACATTGGTGTAGGGAATATCTTTATCTAAAATTTTCTTGTATCAGTGAAATGCTAGATACATTCCCTCCTTTCACAGTCATTGGTTAAATCTTTTTAATATGAAATGTTGGCCAATGGGATTTGTGTTTGGCAGCACTAGAATCATTCAGAAGTAAAACTGATAAGCATCTTTGCAGTAAAGATGCAGCCATTATGGTCAGTTTGCCAAGATGCCTTGGGTCCAACTTGGACTTCTTAGTGATATATATGAATTCAGTAAAATGGTGAAGAAAGTCCAAATTTCATTTTCCTACAGAAGAGTATCTATCTAGATAGATATATCTAGAAGAATATCAAGAATACCTAATTAGATGCATAGTTGCAGAGGCTAATATTTCGGAATCTTTCACAGATATGCAGGACCCTGTAGTCAAAAAGTCGACACTGTCTTCAGACTCAGTTGGTCTACTTACCTGGCCAGCACGGAGAAGGTGATAGTGGCCAGCTTTGATGGCAGAGGAAGTGGCTATCAGGGAGATACTATCATGCATGCAATTAACCGAAGATTGGGGACATTTGAAGTTGAGGATCAAATTGCGGCAGCCAGGTGAGTCTCTCTGGAACATTTAAAAGGTCATGTTCTTTCAGAAAATCCGCACATGTATGTATAAAACATGAAAATTTGAAATATCTGTAGTGTAAATATATAACCTTTCATCATTGACACATATCATTACTGCAATAAAATGTTTAAATAAACATTTTAAAAAATAACATACCCATCTATCACCGTCTTCCAAAAGCATGTAAATTTCTTCTGTATATGTAATATATGAGCTTAGAATCCAAACAAGACAATACTGAAGGAATAATAATTCTTTCAATTCATTTATTTATTCTAGTAACTTATAGTTTATAGCAATTTGTGAGAGAGGCAGTACAAGTATTATTATCTCCATTTTACATATGGGGAAACTGAGGCTCAGAAGGACATATTTGGACAATATAAGATGATTAGTAAGTGGCAGAGTCAGAACTTTAACTTAGATATTTTGATTCCTGACCCCAGGCTTTTCTTCTTACACACTTGGGTTATTAATAAAAAGGTAGATGTAGAAAGTAGAAGTTAGTCTATTCATTTTACTCAGTAGCAGTAGTGGTCAGCTCATTACAGCAGAATCGTAAGCATGTTCCTGGGGATAGATAAATCGATGGCCCTTTCCCTTCCTTACTCAACTTCTTTTCAGGGGAAGGATTAGTGGTAATGATCCAACAGGGTAGGCTGGGGCTGCCTCACACTTTGTGAAAGCCTTTTGACTAGAAATAACTAATTCTACACTGTGCAATTAAGGCTAGATGTTACAAAGATGGCACCAGTTCCAAGAAGATGATTAAAGTGTTGGGAAACAATACCTGGAGGGAAAGGCATGAGAAACCGTATAGCTTAAGGAAAACAGTGCAACTCAGAAGAAGCTGTCTTGACCCCTTTGACCAGCAAACAGTCATGAGATAAGATCTTATGAGGGATGACTGGTTCCATATGTGATGCAATTTCTTTATGGCATAATTATGTACCATTATTCACTGAGTTCAAAGGGGTTTTTATACAGTACACATAGAAAACAATTTAATAATAGCTTTCGAATTTTCCTTCAAGTCCCAGCTACAATCCTACTTTGTATAGGAAACCTTTCCCAATCTCATTTAATGCTGGTGATTATCTCCAGCTGATTCTTCCCCATTCGACTGGGAGCCCTTGAGGACAGGGGCTATCTTTTGCCTTTCTTTGTATCTCAGGCATTTAACACAGTGCCTGCTAGTAGTAAGCACCTAGTTAATGTTTATTGACTGAAAATATTAAGAAAATTTCTTATAAAAAAGATAGTAATGAGGTGTTCTTCCTATTCACTAAGAACTCCCTGTGTATGAAAATATACTTGGATACCTTAAATATCTATTATGTATTATACCATGCAGAAAAACACATGAACAAAAAGTGAATGGTATAAAAACTGCTGATCTCTTAAACTTTGTCAAAATCCATTTACCCAAGCCTTAGAAATATATATTATAGAAGGGAGAAGTGCTCTGTGAAACGTAAATACTAAAACAGAAGATAACAGTAAAAATTTATTTTAAAAATATCATCAGTTGAAAAAATAAAAACCCCAAAATTGTCACCAGAATGCATTCATTATTTTTTAAAACTTTTATTTCAATTAATGCTTCTTTATTTTCACCCTACCCCCTTCATGTCTTTCACACTGGGGAAAAAAGAAAAGAAAAAGACAACCATAGCAGTCAAAACAAGCAAACAAATTCCCACGTGTCCAAAAGTGTATGTTGTATTCTTTTAGAGTCATTCATCAGTTGCTGTTCTTCCTGGTGTGGCCCCGCCCTGTCCCATAAGGCACAATTATCTTTTTTGAGGTAATTGAAATATCTTAAGCTTAAAGAGCAAAATAAAGTCAAAAGATCATAAGAATCTCCCTCAGAAGAGCTCATCGTTATGATGCTCAGATCCATTTCACCAGGCAAAGAGATTTTGTAAAACATGATGCCCATGATTGCCTTCTTTTGGATGGTGCTGAGCTAATCAACACCCAGCACCTGAGAAAATTATGGTGTTTAGGTTCTTAGGTAGGAAGCCCGATGATACATCTTTTTTTTTTTTAAAGCCTTTCCACTGACTAGTTCCCCAGATGTTCTCTCTGGCCCTTGGATTGTTGCATTGCAAGGGCAGCCACTCTCGAACTCACAAACATCTGGATAGATTTAAATTCAATTATGTAAAGAAAAGTGCATCTGGGCTGCAAATTTTTATATAAAGCTGTGAAAAAAACTGCCAGGATTTGTTTTCTGTGAATCATACACACACACCCGCACACATACAAATTGAGCTAAGAACATTCCATGGAATCCAACAAAAGGTAACATGTTTGGTTTTGGCTTCTTAAAATCAAAATCTTATAAGTTAAAAGGAGGAAATTAATCTCAGGTCATTATTTGATTCCTATAGATTTCTGGATAGACTTTAGATTCACATTTTCTTTCCAACCTCATCTTCAAAAAAATCACAGGCAAATAAAGAGAAATAAAAGTGTTAAGTTGGGTTACATATCTGGGCATGGTACTGAGCTCACTTCAATGAACTTTTTTTGTGTTTTAGACAATTTTCAAAAATGGGTTTTGTGGATGAAAAACGAATTGCAATTTGGGGCTGGGTGAGTAATTGGTTGGTGAATCAATATTTGTGTACATGTCACTCAGAACAGAAAGTCTTTACTTTGATCAGCAAACAATCATAGAATAAAATCATAACAGGTATGGCTATTTTTTTCCTTTATATATTACATAGTTATAATTAAGTGTCATTTTAAACTTAAACAGGTCCAAAATAAAAGAAATGTTGAACTGGAGCTTCTATTTTTCATCAGAATCTTAGTTAAAATAGCAGAGATGAGTTAATTTCTCTATTCTTGTCTCATTTCCTCCTTTTTAAAAGTAGGGGGTTAAACTTAAATCTTTGAGATCCCATCTTATATTCTATGATTTAAGATAAAATATATTCATTTCTATTCAACTTAGGAAGACACATGAACCCTTTAAGACCATTAGAAGACTATTTTAATCACTCCATTTGCAGTACAATGAATCGTGCCTTTATTTGAGCAGCTAGGTAGTGCAGTGAAGAGAGTGTTGGACTGTGGGTCAAGAAGGCCTGAGCTCAAATGATGCCTGAGATACTAGCTGGGTGATTTGACATCTCCACTTCAGTTTCTTCGTCTGTTAAATGGAGATAAGAATAGAGCCTATCACATAGTGTTACTGTCAGGATCAAATGAGATAATTTGTCAAGTACTTTTTAAACCTTCAAAAGCTCCCCTAAATGCTAGCTATCTATTACTATCTAAACTCATGCTAGGAAATGTTAAGTTTAAATTGCCTGTTAACCTTATAGCATGTATACTCCATTCTGAGAATATTCCATTTTAAATGTCCCTGGGCTCTGAATGTATGTTTTCTCAACTGAGTTGAATACAGTCAAGAAGGGAACAAGGAGGAGGAAGAAGAGGAGAAAGACATTGAGAGACAGACAGACAGAAAGACATTGACAGGAAGAAAGAGTGATAGACTGACAGGAGACAGAATATCATTCCTGTTTTAATGGGATATATTCAGTAAGCAATTTTCTGTATTTCTTTTTGTACATTGGCTTACACTTTCATCAGAGTCTGGTTAAGGGCACATTCCCATTCATTTTCCTCACATCTACCAAGAAAAGATACCAGGGTTGTAAAAAAGTAGCCTTGAAATTCTGTCCAGTTAAGGGGAATGTAAGATGTGCCTTCCATATTTCCTGTGTCTAATGATTCACAGTACAGAAAGATGCAAAAAATGTAGCAAACTGAGTTATTTAGGAGATGTTTTTATTCTTTTCACTTTGTTCTTAAAAAAAAAAAAAGTATGTGTATATCCATTCCTTAGTCCTATGGTGGATACGTCACCTCAATGGTTCTAGGATCAGGCAGTGGTGTCTTCAAATGTGGAATAGCAGTAGCACCTGTATCAAGATGGGACTATTATGGTAAGTGGCTTATTTTGTTTTTGTGAAATTCTAGGGAGGATTATACATTGTTTTCTATACATTTGGTATCTTGACATATTCTTTTGATCAGTTTCTAAACTATCCCAAATGCCATCTCTCTGTAGGAAGATTTTTGTATTTTCTACAATTTAAGGTTGAGATTTCACACATTGGTGTCCATTGGGAAACTGGTTTCTCTTCCTTACAGAGCACCTGTAATTAGGGTTTGAACTAGAAAGGGGGAAAAGGAGCATTCCATGCTTCTGGAAAGGTTTAAATTTCTGCCCACTACTTATGAGAAGTTGTGTACGTCATCGTGGAGGGAGACCTGGCCCAAGTCCCTCCTGCAACACATAACTGACCCAGGGAAAGTGACTCAATCTCCCAGTATTCTGAGCAACTTTAGAAGACTTTAGGTTAGTGCTCTTGTACTAGAGGTTGGTTCCATATGCTAATGAAGTCACAGGTCTAGGGCCCCTCTCTACTTACGACAGGTTGAAAACTTCCATACGAGGGGTCCTCAGTTCCCCCTCTTGAGGATAGAAAGATAATTGGGAAGTAGAGGGTAGAGGAAAAAAATACTTTTCTTAGTCTTCATTTGCTGTTGCTGCAAAACCTTGATATAGCATGAGAACAGATTAATGAATTAGTGTGGATGTAGTAAATAAATATTTCATGGCCTAACCCTGCATTTCACAAAAATACAATAAGATTTGCAGTTCAAATAATGCAGTATAGGAAACAATCCATTTTTTTTTTCTGCTCAACTGATTTTAGAGAATATTATCAGGTTCCTGGCTACCCCAGGTGAACTTATTTTCCAAAGGGCTATTTTTCTACGTGCTAACTGTTCTATGGGTTTTCTGTTTTTGTTTGTTTTTTGTTTGTTTGGTTTTTAAGATCACTGGTGACCTAAAATAAAATAGAAACAATTGCTTTAGTTATTTTGATATTAAAATAAGCTTCCGTGCTTTTTAAAAAATCTGATGATTTTAAAAAATCATCAGTATTGCTAATCCCTTTTTCCCCACCCCAGTTAAAATCCCTCCCTAAAAAAAGGTGTGTGTGTGTGTGTGTGTGTGTGTGAGAGAGAGAGAGAGAGAGAGAGAGAGAGAGAGAGAGAGAGAGAGAGAGAGAGAGAAAGTGTGTGTGAGAACCTTGCAACAAATAAGTATAATCATTCAAAATGAATACACGTAGAGGCCATGTTCAAAAATAGTTTTCTCTTTTTGCACCTTGAGTCAGTGTGTTCTCTTTCAGTGGGAACATGTCTCATCTTAGGTTTTCTGGAGTCTTGGTTAGTCATTGCATTGATCAGAGCTTTTAAATCTCTAAGAGATATTCTTTACAATGCTATTGTTCCTGTGTAACTTGTCTTGGTCTGTTCACTCTGCTACACATCAATTCATACTACTCAGGATTCTCTGAAATTACTTTTCATGGCACAGTAATATTTCACTGTATTTATATACCACAAGTTGTTTAGCTATTGTCCAATTGATGGGAATCCCTTAAGGTTTGCGTTCTTTGCTTTTTTTTTTTTTTTGGTCTTTTAATAATTGCTTAATTTTTACCCTTTCCCCCAAAGGAAAAAGGAGGTAAAGTGAAATCAGAATTTTTGTTTAGAATTTGTACAATGGCTTAAGAGTCAGCCTTTTAAAAATCCATTTATCCTTTTTAACTACAATAAATTATTAGTGGTATTGTAGAAGCAATGCCTGACTTCATTTAAAAAACAAATTTACTAAAATGTATTGAACAACTACAATGATAGCTTTTCTTATTCTTTAAAAAGACCTTATAATTTTTCAGAAACAAAACTAACAGGAGAACCTTTTCCTTCCTCAGTAGTAACTTCTTGACACAAGTATACCCAGTATAGTCATATTCTAGCGCTTATGCCCAGTGGAAAATGACTTTCATAGCAGAGAAGAGAAACATTTGCGTAGTGAGCAGAACTCACCTTCCTTATAAGCCAGGAGATGAGATTTCAGTTGGACTTCACATACATTTCCCAATTTTTTTTTTATCATAAGTACTACCTTAACCTTTAAACATGCATTTTAAAATGACCTAGTAACTTTATGGAGACTCTTGAAAACTCATTCTCTGCTAGAAATATAATGTAAAGAAATTGTGATTTAGGATTAAAATTTTAAATAGTACTTTTATTACTTATTTTGAAGGAAAATCAATGAATCATGATTTTACAGAAAAACCCTGGAAAAACAATCTAAAAATTCATTCTTTCAAGTTAAGAATAACTTCTTCTCAAGCTGCTCTACAATACTAGTCATATGAAAAGGATGGTTAGAAAGACATAAGAATGTGAATCATGTTTGGATGAAGTCCCCTTTGATGGGACTTCTCTGCAATGGGTGTAATACAAAATTGCAAGGAAGTTCCTTTTGTCCATGGAGAGGCATCTTGGAGTAGTATAGAGAGAGAGGTGACCTGAGATGAAGGAAGACTCAGGTATGGTTAAGCCTCTGATATTACCTCACTATGGGACCTTGGGAAGTCACTTAACTCTTGTCAGTGTTCCAGGCAACCATCTAAGACTGAATTGCAAAGATAGTGCTGACTTGTGTCAGCAAAAGGAGTTTCTTCATATCAATGAAAGGACAGGTTCTTGTCCTTTACCTTATCTTACTCCAGAGAACAGAATGTCACAAACGTACCAACCACATTCTCTATTATGATGTCATAGTCATTTCCAAGTACCCACTCCTAAGCAAACAATTGTCATTTTCAGAAGGGGCTTCTCTTTCTTGTTTTGAAATCATGTTTAGGCTCTAACTGGCAGGAAGAAAAATTAAATTTTGTTTTAGATCCTCTAGATGAGAATTTGATACACATTTTAATTTTCATTAAAATAAATTAATAAGTATTTATTAAGTGTCCCTTGTGTGCCAACCACTGTGCTAAGCATTGAGTAATACGAAAAGAGGCAAAAGACAGTTCCTGTCCTCAAGCAGCCTAGAGTCTAACTGGGGCGGCAGCAAGCAATGGATGTATTCGAATAAATTATATATAGGAGAAATAAGAAATAATTAGAAGAGGGAAGGCAATAGAATTAAGAGGGCTTGAAGCTTCCTGTAAAAGGTAGGATTTTAGTTGAGACTTAAAAGAAGCCAAGGAGGTAGGGAGGTCAGTAGTCAGAGCAGAGGAGGGATAGCATTCCAGGCATGGGAAAGGGCCATAAAATTTTATTGTTATATTATGTTTGCATATCACCTATATTCCCTAATGTATCTGTCTTTTCCTGGTACCTGAGTCTTTCCTTATAAAAAAGCATAAAAAAAAAAGGTATAAAAATAGATCAGCAAAACTAACTTATCAAAAAAACAAAAACAGACAACCAGATAATGTTCCACACCCATAAGTCCCCATTTCTGCAAAGAAAGGGGGGAGGGGTTGGCCTTCTAAGAGCTTTTTTTGTGTGCCAAGTTCCTGTAGGTTATCATTTCAGTAGATGTGTATGTGTGCATATTTTTAAAAGGTAATACATAAGCAGTGTGCAAATATGTGGCTATCACCAAAATGGAAGTGTTGGGTGATGAGGATAACTCTTTGCCTTACTTGTTTAATAATTAGGGCATTTTATGCTCTTCCCCATGGACAGAAGTTAATTCATTCTGTCTTAGGGTATTAGATCTATATCCAAATTTGAGGGGAAAAAAAACCACAATAATTTATGATTGTGCTTTAAGATGATGGAATGGAGGTTTACAAGTATGTAAAGCAAATGGCAAATAATACAGAAAATGACAAGTAGAAATCGCTCTACCTAAAATTCTACTCAAGTGTTTTGGTTCATTATGTAGAATTCTAAGATGCTTTTTAAAATGCAGGAATGAATACTTAAATGACCAACCCGTCACTGAAAATATGCAGGGTTTTCTGATTGTCAGAACACCCCACTTCTCCCCCTCCCCCCAATACACACAAAAATATCCTCAAGGATATTTCCTTAAATATTCTTTCAAGACTCCAACTTTCTTTCTTCCTTCCTTCCTTCCTTCCTTCCTTCCTTCCTTCCTTCCTTTCTTTCTTTCTTTCTTTCTTTCTTTCTTTCTTTCTTTCTTTCTT
>NW_027187419.1:87936754-88028265 GCF_028583685.1 Petaurus breviceps papuanus | reverse complement strand
TCTTTCTTTCTTTCTTTCTTTCTTTCTTTCTTTCTTTCTTTCTTTCTCTTTCTTTCTTTCTCTCTCTCTCTCTCCCTCTCTCTTTCTCTCTTCCTCCCTCCCTCTCTCGCTCTCTCTCCCTTCCTTCCTTCCTTTCTTTTGGAGGGGGGAGGGTAGGGTAGTTGGGGTTAAGTGACTTGCCCAAGGTCACAGAGCTAGTAAGTGTTAAATGTCTGAGGCCTGAGTTGAACTCGGGTTCTCCTGACTCCTGGGCCAGTGCTCTATTCACTGTGACACCTAACTGCCCCCAGGAATCCAATTTTCAAGGCAAGTAAGATAAATTATATTGTGATCAATTGAAATATCTTGAAAGGATTAGAAGAGAACTGAATTATTTGTAAGAATCCATCTTTTATTTCACACAGTAAACTCTCCATTTTCTGCAGATGGATGGATTAGCCATTTTACAAGTGATCTACTTTGGCCTAGGACCTACCTATTCTTGTGTGTTCTTCAACACACAAGCTGAGTCCTGTACTCCAAATTGAGCATAGTTGGAACTGAGCATAGGATAGATTGGAACCTTATACTGAGGAAATATGACATCATTGGCAGAGTATATATGCTTTTTTTTGTACATATGTATGTGATGATTGCATTGTATGTGTATGTTTATGATTGGATTTCATATATGCATATTTGGGTGTTTTTCATTGTTTACTATTTTTATTTTATTAATGCTGTGTGTTAACATGTACAAAAAGGTCTACAAAGTAAATCTATTCAAAGAAAAAAGTCTGTCTTGTCTCAAGTGAGTTGTTTTTTCTGATCACACAGACTCAGTATACACAGAGCGCTACATGGGACTTCCAACCCCAGAAGATAATCTTGACCACTACAAGGTAAAAAGCAACAAATTACATTGATTTCAAATTCCAATAAAGTATTCTAGAATGTCTCTCAGTACAGATTTAGACATTTTTTTCCTTCCCAGAAAAAAAAAAACAACACTTTTTATGTAGACACCACACAGGTGGTTCAAAAACACACTTGGGTTTTTCCCAAGTATAGAGTATACAATTGGAATCTTTCTCTTCTTCTTAAACCCAACATAGCATACCTCCCATTCTGTTCTATGAGAATTTCCTTTAGTAAGTGTCAGCATTTGAAAGAACATTTCTGGTCAGAGTCAAATACAGTCTGTGTCAGGAGCCTATATAATTAGGAACTACTATTTAATGTGTTTTACTATTTTAATTTTCGAATTCAATAATGATACTTTCCTAGAACTGTGTGAAATTTTATAAAGTTATTTTCATGCAGGAAGCAGGGAAAATATTAAAGTTGTTCTTTTAAAATAAAGAATATATTTTAATATTGGAAGGGAGTAGCAATATATAAATATTGGAATACTCATTTGGGGCCTTCAGATGTTTTGAAAATATGTGTAGTAGGTAGACCAGTGTTTTCATTGTATAAATTTTAATTTTGAAAATAATAACATTGAGTTGAATTTCTTCAGGGGCTAGAAAGCTCTTTAAGCCGTTGGCACTTTGTAGAACCTCTCGGGAATCTATTCTTATCAAGCTGGCTACAAAATAGACTTAAGAGGCAGTAACTTTTTTACTTGTGACCAAACATGCACCGTTCTGTGGCAGTGGAGTATGGGTGAAAGTGTATGGTATCTTTGGAGCCAGAGAACCTGACTTCCAATCCAGTCTCTTTCACTTACTACCTTTCTGACGTGGGGCAGATCACTTCATCTCTGGAGGCTCTTAGTTGCCCTATCTGACTGTAAAATGGGGGTGTTCGACTAGTTGGCCTCCAAGGACCTTCCAGCTCTAAATTCTATGATCCAGTGATTACATCTACAGAGAAGCTATACAGCAGTGTTTTCATTTTCTTGCACAATAATTTGACTCGAAGAGACTGAGATGGGCAGTGCCCATGAAAATGTATTAAACAGCCCCTGAACTGAACATGTTGAGCTTAGTGGCATCAAACAGGCTGGCAGCCTGATGGTGGAGAACCAACTGGCAGGTTGTTTCGCAGATGGACTGCCGAGTTCAAAGTATGGTTGGGGCACATCTACCATCAGTATGTCCATCCTAGTGTAGATACCAATCCATAGCAGCAGGATTCCCTTTCGTCTGAGTATAATTTATTCGAAATGCATATGTGGATATAGATCAAACTATTTGAAGAGTGAGAACTGCAAACTTTAGTGTCTTAGTGTCTATAGCGACACATTCTCCCTTTCCTCTGCCTATTAGTAAACTCTGAATCTGCATAACAGAGTAAGTCATCTTTGAATTGTTTATATCCAGAAGGAGAATCAGACCTCTCCTGAGGAGCAAGAAAAAACCATAGCAAGATTAATTTGTTGTTATTTTGCCTTTTCTATATAATAAGAAACCTTGTGCATGAACTTCAAAAGATAAGTTGCATTTGTATGATTAATACATGAACCTTGAGCAGTATTTGTTATCTTGTGTAAACATCCTCATTATTGCTATGACCTTGGGAACCATGTGACCAAAGCACAGGCTAAAAACAAACGAAAACCCTTTGGCTTTGTGCGGTAAGTGCCCAATCTTAATTCTGTTTATTTGCATTTGCTTGCGCTGCCAAGGCTTACTTTGCAATCTTTGCTGTTTGACCAAGACATGGCACTGTGGTCCAGAGGAGTGAGGACTGGCTTTGGAGCCAAAAGATTCAAAGCCAGAAGGGTTTGAATCTTATCCTTGTTATTTACTATTTAAGTTACCTTGAGCAAGTCACTTAACTTTTCCTTACCTCAGTTTCTTCATCTGAAAAAATGATGGGCTTGGACTTGGTTGGCCTCTGAGGACCCTTCCAGGTAATCTATGTGGCTATAATGTAATAATTCGTGAAATGACTGACTTACAAAAGGGCATTGAGTATATAAAACAATAACTGATTCTCCCCTTTTGAAACTAGAATTATCTTGCTCGTGTTCTGTCCTTGCCTGAAATACTCAGTTTGAAAAATATCCATCTTGGGGATTACTGTTGATGCTTTTGCAAATATCAAATTACAGTTTAAGTCCAGTAACAGAAAACTATTGAATATATAAAAATGACACAAATTTCAGACATATGTGTTGGCCATGGAATTACCAGTGTCTACAACAGATATTTAGAATATGGTGGTATATGAAAAAGATTCTGACCACATGCCTCTTGGTATGCATCCTTTAACTTACTTATATCTGCAGGGAGTCCTGAAGGGCTAGCTGGCTTTCTTTGGTGTCTGTGTTCTGCATGCTGGCTGATAGGACACTTCTGTCACCCAGGATTCTGCTGCCTTGGTGGCTAGTTTTCCAACAGCCCTTTTTTTTCCCCTCTTTTCATGTCTTTCCTATAAGCTCACTTGGGCAGTGACACTTTTCATCTTTCTCCCTTAAACCCCCACTACCCACCCCCCGCGTTAGCTGCGTTAGGTAGCAATGTAAATAGGAGTCACTCTCATGCTGCCAATGGTAACATGAGCACACAGGGTGCACAAAGTCATTCTCTCACTTCACTGCGCAGATGGCACCAGAGGACTGTTTAATCCTTTCACGCCAGGAGTCGGATTTTCTTGGCACAACATCCATTGCTGGCAACGGACACATTAAAACTGCCAGTACCAGGGAGCTAAAGGTTCCCAATGTGTTACTCAGAAGATTTATTTGGGAGGGTGGGAGGGTGGTAGTTAGGTGGGCAGGGGAAAGTAATGCAAATATATTGATTGAATTATTGTTTCCACAGTGGTAAAGTAGCTTCCTCTGTGTGTGGAAAAATTGAACCTAGATACCTATTTTTGGTACACTGCAGGCATCAGAATAAAGCTGCCCTTCTTTGTTTTTAAAAATGAATCTACTTTTGTCTCTGGCAAGGATATATTGGGGGGAGCTGCTACTTCCAATGTCCCCAGCTGCCCCTTTGGACCCTTTTAACTCTGCACACTCCTCTTTTCTCCTTTTTTTTCCCCTGTGGCCTTTCTTCTGTCTGAATTCTCCTTCCTATCTCTGCTTTATCTCTCCTTATTTCCTCTTATGTCTCCTTTTTGGAAATAAAAAAGGAAGGGGATTTTTTGGAGTCTTTCACTAACCTTGTATCTGAGTGGGCCATGGGAAGATGCCTTGAAAACTACACACTTCTCTATTCTTTGGCTGTATCAACTCAATCCGTCAGTCAGATTTTATTGAGCACTTACAGGGTATGTTATCTTGGATGGTATAAAGTTGAGCAACCTCTAGTGAATTTGCACTTATCCAGAGAATTCTACATTGTTGCCTTTACTCTGGAGGTTCCCCACATATGATGGATGGCCACTGCATCTAGATGGATATAGCCAAGAAGGGACGAATGTTATATTTAGCTAGACATGATGAGTCGATGAAAAACAGTCTCCATAAGGTCATTCATAATCGAAATCTGGAAGCCTTTGGAGGAAGCCCAAATTACCAGGAAAACTAAATATTTTGAAATAAGAGTTCCACTTAACATTTCAGAATGGGAACTGGAAGGACATTAAACATTCTCCCTATCAGTTATTTAAATGGAACCAAGTTACATATGGTGAGAGGTAAAAATAAGGAAAGGCAAACAACAGTTCTTTGAGTGGCTTTGATGGTTACTAGCATGCTCAATACCAAATAGAATGATAGAAATCACTATCAGTGGACACCTGGGACTCAGCTTAGTATGTATGTACAGACATCCTAGTGCTTCTCTCCAGGGTGCTGACCACATGTGGCTGATGATTGACACCAGAAAAGATGGATGACTCTTACTGGACAGCTGTGGTGGAGGGACTATACTCAGGACAGGCTTGCAGTATGGACATATGGAAATACCACTTGAAGTGATGTGTTACCAATATGGAATGCTGGGCAGCAGCAATGGAATAGAACAGACATACAACACTCAGCAGTGGTTTGCTAAGCAAAGCAATCATTCAGCCAGTGAAGTAATCATTAGAGTGTCCATCTCTAAAAGTATCAAATGTAGCTTTAAAGTAAAAAGGGTTCTTTACTTGGATCTCATGATAAAAGGTCTGGTGATTGATTGTTCATTGATCTGTTTTCCCCATACCTGTGCATATAAAAAGCAGTACCATCTTTGGTGCTGTCATTGAACACAATATATTGACATGAGATAGATATTTACCCATTTGTTCAAGTATTTACTGAGTGCCTAAGTTGGGGGAGATAAAAATAAATATATAGCATGATCTCTATCCACAAGTCACCTATAATCATACTGAAGAAAAGAAACATATACTCATAAAATTAGAAATAATAAGGTAGTGCATAATAGACCAACTATAAGTTCTATGAGGGCAGTAATGGTGTCTTATTGAAACTTTCTCTTTCCCCAGTCCTACAACAGTTTTCCACATTCAGTAGATGCTTAATAAATATTGAATGATTAAAGTGCCAACTGATTATTATTGTGTCAAAGTGTGTGTGACAGATAGTAAGCATTATAGCCAGTCAAGAAAAGGAGAGATCATTGGAGTTATCAGAGAAGGCTTCATTGGAGGATGGAACTTAAGTTTGGTTTGACACTATTTGGCTAGATAGAAACAGGCAGAAGGTAAATTCCAAGTTGTATTGATAAAGGAAAGACAATGTTAAGTTTAGGGTTGGATAGGTTGGCCCAATGTATGGTAGGATCATTCAAAAGGAATGTAAAGTAGGAAGGACCAGAGAATGGACCAAAAAAAAAATGAGGCAAGAATCAATCTAGAGAAAGTGTTGACTTTGGAACCCACAGAAAACAAGGAACTTAGGTCTTAAAGCCAACTGAAATGGAGTCTAGGTCTCATCCCTAGAGCCAAGAGAAAAGGGCAGCCTGGAACACAAAGAAGGGACTGATTTAACTTGTAGAGGAGATTTATTTTGCATTTTGCTCAGAATTTGATAGGCTTTTGGCAAGTGTTTGAAACAGTCATAGATTTGGCAATCTTCTGCTAGCAGATTTGAAATGTTCAATCCTTAAGAACTGCTGCATCGTTAGGTTATGCAAAACAGGGTGCAATTTTGTAAATATGCCATCTTGTACTGATTTGACATTTGTTCTATTATCCCAGAATATGCCAAAGGGAGAGAGACCTTCAGATTTAAGCCAAGCCTCAGCTTGTTTGTTGAGTGCTGATAAAATGTTGACTGCTGTGTGATCTTTAAAGAAGCCAGTTATGCTCGGCAAGCCCTAAGGTTGAGTCTCCTCTGACTGGTTGTGAAAGGTAATCGTTCAGCCACATTCCATGAGGTGCAGTGGTTTAATATATGTAAACAATAAGAGCAAGGATGCACTGGGGTAAATTCAGTTATTCTTAAATATCTTCTGTTGCCTCTATTGTGGCATCAGCTCTGCTTACAAAAAGAAAAAAAGAGAAAAAGAAAAGAAGGTTGAGATCAGAGTACCCATTCTCAGAATGAACTTTGGATTGTTTCTTCATTAGAAATGTTGGCCCCTTAAGAGGGCATAGCAAGGAACCTTAAGCTAGTAACACATGGAAGTACTGAGACAACTCAGTGGGTGGGTTTTTTGGCAATTATCTCTTAGGTATGGTATACTCTAGGTGATAACATTGTTCTGGCTTCTATAAAAAGAAGAATGTATTCAGAGTGGTCCACATGTTGCATTGGCTACAGAGGGCTTAAAAGCCACCTCTTTTTACTGCTCTCTCTGCACTCTTACTTATATTTTAATAAATAAAAAGGTTCATTTGTTGGAAGAAAGCTTATGAACCAGCATGATCAAACAAGCAGCCACAGATGGTTCTTCTTAGTGCTTGTATGAAAAGTTCCACATAGTGAATGCTGTTGAATTGGTATTGCCACTGGACCAGTACTTTCCACTTATCTTTGCCAGGCTGCTGCTGGCACCAATACTCCCCGGAAGTTTCTATCTTCAGGATTGTGCCAACTGTACTGCCATCCATATCCTTACCCATTTATTACATGGTGCTTCTTTCATTTGTGCACTTATATTTATTGGTGAGAAATGACCTAGACTCTAACTTGAAACATCGACTTTGTTTCTGAATGCACTTTAGTTAGACAGTGAGTTAGAAGTTTTGAGATGCGGAAAGAGTTCTGGGTCTGGAGTCTAGGGATACTGGGTTCAGATCTCAGCTTTGCTGCTTTCTACCTTTGTGAACTTGGACAAGTCACTTGTCTCTGCTTCCTCTTCTGGCAAATGAGGGGTTTGGACTAGGCGATTTCTGAGAACCCTTCTGGCTCACATTCTTCTGATCTCATGACAGGCAAGCATAAATCATACTCTGGTTATTTGTGAGAATAACCAGCTGTTCTTTTGTGATCTGAAGCGGTATTGAATGGAGGCAATTTTGGTTTGTTGTTGTTGTGTTTTTTTTTGTTTTTGTTTTTTTGTCTGTCTCCAAATCTTTTTCACCTACAAGTGCCATGTGTCTTTGCACTTTCCTTTTAAGGGCACTCTAACTAGCAGTGAGAGTTAAGTTGGATGCCAATATTCCTTGTCTCATACCGAATGGCTCTGCAGATCTCCATTTGGAGATACGGCCCTGCCAGTGCAGAGGCCGGGCAACCCAGGTTTACTTGCCCAGATGCATCAGGGCCACGAGGCCAGAGATTTTGTTTTGCTTTGCAGTCTTAGAGAAAGGACCTCTTGCCTCATTCTCACATGTTTTATTCTAGAGGGTCTCCAGCCCAAGGATGTTCTCTCCCACTGCCCTTGTCAGTGAACCTATGGCAGCCTATATTTTCAGAGGAAGTTTTCTCTCATCCTGACATTGAAGGCTTTTGTTTTCCTCTCCTCCTGCTGTATTAGAGTATTTGTCTTTCTTTCTTTGTGGTGTAATATTGTTAATGTAAAACAATTTGCGTCGTGACACTTTTATCACAGTTTTCCTCTTTTTCTCAGTATGTTGCATTTCTCACCATGTCTAGTTCATCACAGCTACAGTGTGTACATCACAACATTTATCTTAGGCTCAGGGTTTTACTTGTTTATAAAAATTGTCTTCTTTCAGCCTGCATTCACTCCATTTAAGAAAAAAAAATGTACATATAACAAGCACCAGAAATTGTTTTGTTCCAAACTCCAGTAGTTATCACATTCCATGTTAACTGTCCTGTATGATTCTGTGTCTCCCAACTAGTATGTTTGGAGCTTGCTGGGATATTTTCCGGTTTTGTTGCTCTCAGAGTTTGCAAGAATAGGCTTTGCTTCCTTAGTGTTTGAGACAAGGGAATAAAATGAAACTTTTTTAGGTGACACTCTGAGCTAGAGAGACTTGCCTGTCCATAGGCCAAGGTAAGGATGGACTGAATTTGTGAGGAGTTCAAGCAGTCTGTTCCCACCAGGCAAAACAGATGTGGAAACATTGGAAAGATTTCATTTAGTGGAGGAAAAGCTAGAGATCAAATGCAGAGCTGAGTTTTTAAGGCGTGAGTTTAATTAGCAGAATGGAGGGAATAGCTGTGCCTCCTGGGAAAGATCTCATTTTGGAGTCCCATAGGTCAGCCCTCTTGAAAACATAAGAGTTCTGGATGTATGTAGTGTGTTAAGATAGTACTGTCATCATGTAAGGCCCAACTGTACACAGCTCCAGTTTGTGATTGTGATATTGGCAAGGAAAGTCTTTGGGAAAATTGACTTGTCTGTTTACACAGCTCTTGTCTCCCAGAAGTTTTTTCCCCTTTTACCAACAGCTTGGTGGGCGTCAGGCAATAGAGAGGAACAAAGACATGCCTAATCATGTTGTTGATTGTTGAGCAAAGCATCTTGCTTTTGCCTTAGCCTAAATATTAGAAAAGAAAAACCCATAGTCTCTGAAATTGGATTTTGACCAGAAGCTTGGAGCATCTCATCTAGAAATGGCTTACACTGAAAGTCTGAAGAACGTACTCTTTGAGAAAGCATAGGCTAGAGGATGCTGCAGACCCATTGACTCATAGATTGTTTTGAAAGGGATCCTAGGTTTGAGCATCTGTTGAAACCCTTTCTTTTTATAATTAATGAAACCAAATCTCAGAGAAGCAGACTGACTTACTTAAAACCTCAAAGATAGTCTTAAGACTAGAACCCAGATCTCTTGGCTCCAAGCCTATGCCTCCATAGTTTTTCTAGTGCCAGTGATGGCGATTACAGGCGCTTCACTTTGGCCAACCTAGGAAGCAGGGTGTGACGGCATCATTTCATGCACAGAATTTATTGATCCGTTGATGGGAAGAAGATTCAGTTGAGACCTGACGAGCACATAAAGATGGCAGGGCTCCATGACAGCAGTAGTGGACCACTTGTCAGTTTGAACTTAGAGGTCATCTAGACTATCTCTCTGGGCTCCAACCTTATGTGTCACACAGAGTGACCTCCCAGACTTTTATTCATTCATTTTCATTGACCAATTCTCAAGGACTGGACGGATACCAGAAAAAATGGAGGTGGTACACTGCCAAACCTCTTTGAGCAATGTGTCTTAGGACCTAGCACAGTGCTGCATTAAGTATATGGAAACTTGGATGTACCATCAGAAAATCTGAACCACTAACACTTTTCATTTGTTATCCATGTGATTTGGGGCAAGCCATTTCAAAATTCTCTCTAGACTTTTTTTTTTTCATTTTTAGTTTCTTCATTTGCAAAATGAGGGAAGAACTAAATCAAGGGACTCCCAAGTGGTCTATGGATAGATCTCAGGGTGTCCCTGAATGTAAATGAGAAAAAAAAATCTCTATTTTCATTAACTTCTAACTTAAACTTAGCATTTCTTTCTGTTAAGAAATTTTTATATATATATATATATATATATATATATATATATATATATATACATATACACACACACATATACACATATATAATGCATACAAGTACATAAATAAATAGATCTTCAGTTGCAGTTGTGTCTGACTCTTTGTGACTGTGACCCCATTTGGGTTGGGTGGTTTTTTTTTGTTTGTTTGTTTGCTTTTGGCAAAGGTGTGTTTTGCCATTTCCTTCTCCATCTCATTTCATTATATATGAAGAATAGAGGCAAGGAGGTAAAATTACTTTGCCCAGGGTCACACGGCTAATGAGGTTCTGAGGCCAAATTTGAATTTAGGAAGATGAGTCCCCCTAACTCTGGCCTGGCACTCTATCCACTGTACTACCTAGTTGCATGCATTCATGCATGCATACATATGAAAAGGAGTTCATAGGCTTCTTCAGACTGCCAAAGAGGTCCACAAGACTGTAAAGAAAGGTCCCCAGATATTGGATACTTACTAAGTTTCCTTCCAATTTTTTGAATTTTATGATCCTATGAATTGCATTGACCAGAGATGGCTCCATTGTCAGTATACTATTGCTGCTTGTTGAAGTTCCCTCAGATCATATAGATAATTCTGTTTTACACTCTGCCTCTGCCCAAGAGTCTACTATTATGTGTGACTCGAGGTTGAAAACTATGTGTCCAAAGTGGACAAGTCAAATATTAAACTTCAGAGAGATGATTTGGCTGACTACACTAATTGCTCACACTTGCCATCAAAGCTTCATGAAAATGAAGAATAGTGATTTTTTTTTTTACTCCTGGGAATTTTTTAAAAGATCATGAGTAAGTATATTCTAATTTAGATCAGAAGCATTTAGATAGTGAGATGTGGTTTATATTGTAATAATTATTATGTGTATGACCACAGTATCTGAGATCTTGAGCCAATAACTTAACCTCTCAGTTCCTCAGGCAAATTGCTAAAACTGTAAGTTGCAGAGTGGAAACATGTTTACATGGGTAGAGGAAGTTCCTTACTAAGAGCTCCCTAAGCCAGTGAAATCACAGCTCAGGTCCAAAAAAGTGAATTCACTATTATAATATGAGACCAGCTTTTGGTCACCGGAAAGGACCCCATTTCAAAAACTCTTGGATATAATGACCACATGGAGTCCCAGAATGTTGAAGATAGAAAGGACCTTAGAGATTGGGTTTTTAACCTAGGATACTTAGACTCTCTGGACAGATTTCAGGGATACATAAACTTGGATGGGGAAAAATAACTTCATGTTGACAAATTTTAAACTCAAATTTGACATTTCTTTCAATTATTTAAAAATTGTTATTCCTAGAAGGGGTCCTTAGGTTTCACGGGGCTGGTAAAGGGTTCCATGACATAAAAAAGATTAAGAATCCCAGATATAATCTGATCCTCTCATTTTATTGATGAGGATGCAGAAGTTTTTTTTAATAAAGGATCAGTGACTTGTCAAAGGTCAGGCAGTTGCTTAGTGACAGAGGCAGGGCAAGAATCTCCATCTTTGGACTGGGAATTTAGTAAGTCTCCTTTTCTCAAAAGGCTTGAACTGGTGGTAACTCCAGAGCCCAACTTTCTCATGTTCTGTGGCCCATCAGAGATGCCCTTGGTCTAGCAAGATGCTGTGGAATTCGCTTAGATTTTCCAGTACTACTGATTTCCTGTGGCCATTCATTCTCCAGTTTCTCATAAACTTGCCTAAACTTCCATAGTTTGAGGGTTATTCTCTTGATCAAGACTTTGGAAAGCAAGATTCTTACCTCCTCACCCTCTGAATCCATAACATAGCAGCACCTGTGGAAAGTCAGTGCCTTCCCTTATGACTGAGTTGGAATCTGGACCAAAGGACCCACATCATTCTCTTCCAAAGATCTCTGACTTGTGATTTCTCTTCTTTTCTAGATCTCTGGCTTTACAGCTTAAACAATAATTCTGTGAACTCTAGTCTCCTCCAATAAACTAAGTTCTTTATTTTCTTAGTGCTTCTTTGGCAACAAACAACTGGCGTAATCTTCTTTCCCCATTACCCAGGAAATCAGGCTGTGCTATCCTACTGTTCAACTCGAGGCCATATCCGGCCTTTTCTGCCCAGTGTCTCATTTTCCTCCTCATCCATTGTATTTCCCCAGGTTTTAAACATCTGTTCTTGAAACATGTAATATTTGCTTTTCATTCAGAGTATAGCAATATGGACCAAAGTTCACATGGCATATTGCAGAGTATGTTTAGTTGCAGAAAATGCTATGTACAGGCTCTTTGAAATGTAGCATGTATGGTACCATGTGATGCCCAGTTGCCATGGTGATACACTTTTTGGCTGAACAGCAGCAGAAGCCCATGGAACATACATTGCTAATATGTTCCTATGCCCCGTGCTAACGCACAGCACCCGGCTGAACCTGGAGTGATGATTCAAGTGGCTTTTCCTGAAGCCTTGCCTCTTGGTGACAGGTGCCCACTTCCAGAATGTGCAGGGGAGAAGCAGCAGCTTCATCCACTTCAAATCCCATGTTTCCCAGGCGGAGGAGGGCATCCTGTGCATTATGCCTTGCATCTAGACAGCATTTGCTTGAATAGCGGCTTGCTATATTTTGTATCAAAGGGGGCCCCAGCTGAAAACATTTTATTTTGTAAACTGAAGTGAAAAATCAGTTTATGGCAGATCCTTTTTTGAATAATGACATTCTTTTTTTTTCTCCCCAATTCCAGAATTCAACAGTCATGAGCAGAGCTGAAAATTTTAAACAAGTTGAGTACCTCCTTATTCATGGAACAGCAGATGGTGAGTTTCAGTTAATTAGACTTTTTAGTATCACAGACAGGTTTGCAATTTCACTACTGACAAAACAAATGTATGAGGGGGCAAGACTGTTACATTTACTTCAATAAAACAGTGTTGCTTTCCACAACTCACTTGTCTTCTGCTAACTGTTATTGTTGAGTCCTAGAACTTCAGACAGTCCTTTTATTCTTTGACTTGTTTTCCTCTCTTTTGGTTTCAAAGAGCTGGACAAGAAAGAGCACTTGTGACTTGGTGTTTCCTTTATCTCCCCCCTCCAGATAATGTTCATTTTCAGCAGTCAGCCCAGATCTCCAAAGCCCTCGTGGAGGCCGGTGTGGATTTCCAGGCAATGGTATGGTTTAGGCTCTTAGCGGTAGACTAGATGGAGGGAGGCAGCACAGACCTCACTTTCCAGAAGTACCAGAAATCTTAGAAGCCCTTTGTCCTAGCTCCTAACTGGGGGAAGCCTAGGGGATTGGAAAGAGGTAGCACTGTTGCCATTTAAAATGAGAGAGGGCAGAGGTCCTTGAGCAATATAGAGAGTAAAAATGCCTGAAGTAAATGGTGAAAACAACCATAAACAAAGCAGAAGCAAAAAATTGGAAGAGGGATTATAAATGTGCCACAACTCCCCTATCCAGAATGCCAAGCCACTGGGCTTCTGTTTATCTGATTCCTTTCTATCTTCCCTGATTCCCATTGAAATCTAATCACTTATCTAGTAAATGTGTGGCAGCTTCATTCTAAAGTGAGACTTGCAGTAATAACAGAGATCAAAATATGAAAATCCATTTCTGTTCAGTATAGATGACTAGCAGTTATCACAGCAGTAGGATATTAATAATCACCACTTTTCAGTTTTGTGAAATTGCCATGTTATCTTTTGTTGAACAACAACAGGCAATAAGCAATTAGACTTGTTTTGTAAAGTCGGAAACGGCTTGAGCCTTTGTTGCCTATACAGAAAGATGTTTCTGTGTATTAAGTCAAACTCATTTGCTGTACTAGGGCTTTCCAGATTTTAAAAAAAGATATACATAGATCTCTATGTCACTCTATATATTTATTTTAAAATGCAGCTCTCCTGTATGTTTTAGCCAGAAAAGCCTGTCTTTTTCCACCCCATACTAACATATTTGCTTTAGTCGGCACTCCGCTCCAATGTTACACATTCTATACGAGGGGAACAGTCATTTTGATACCAGGCAGAAATCCTCAGGAAGAGCTAGCAATTCGTTGGGTGGTGGTCTCTGTAGTAGTTGGGGTATGTTTGGTTTTGTTAAGAGAATTTTTAAAAAACCAAGACGTGCTGGTTCAGCCAAATCTTTATTTAAAAGAATCAGTTCCTCCAGATAAATAGGAATGCCCAACAATGAAATGTGCCTTGGTTTAACCAAGGAGTGTTACTTATTAGCAGTTCAATGTAAGGGATTTCTGTTCTGGGTGTAAAACTGTGTCTACACAATGTCAAACACCCAAATGGAAAGTGAAAAAAAAAATCTGTCAAAACCCCAGATTCCAAATACTATATCTGAGTAGTTAGTTGAATTCTTGTAGGTAAAACCTCAGGATTTTTTTTCCTTTTTCCCCTAGACATTTGGTGGTGTGTATAAGTGAAAAAAAAGAGTAAAATCAAAATGTTAACACTTTCTTAACAGTGATATTTTTTACCTGACAAGAAAGTAAGAATGATGTTTATAGCAATTCATGAAACTAGAGGGGCAGAGTGGGCCCAGTCACTTCCCAGGGACAATTATGCTTTAGAATTGACTTTGACTCCTCCAAAGGGAAAATCAGTTTCTCTATTTTATTTCATCTTTGCGTCCTTCAAAACCACATAGGGAAATTCACAAGAAAGGCTCTCAGGACCTCTGGGCTATGAGCATTTTGTTTTTGTAGACCAGGAGTGACATTCCCTCGAAAAAGGCTGTGGGGATGGGGTGGAGACTAGATATCCCCCTTCCAATCACTCTCAGAGTTTGTAAATGATAGAAATCAAAAGGACTAAGACCCCCAGGTTTTGTTTTGGTTTTTGATAGGCTAAACTACCTCATTTGTATAATGACTACTAATGATGCCTTTACCCCCCTTTCTCTTTAGTGGTACACGGATGAAAATCACAGCATTGGGAGCAGCTCAGCACACCAACATATATATACTCACATGAGCCACTTCCTAAAACAGTGCTTTTATCTCTCCTAGCACCCAAGTGTCTCACTCTGTATTTCTTTTTTAGCTTATTAAATAGCTATTTTTTTCTCATTACCCAAAACTGCACTGTGTCAGTATAACTATCTTGGGGAAAATAAACTCAAATCAAGAAATGTAAGGGTATTTTTGTTCCTGAATTCCATACATACAACATGAAGTCAACATTTAAGTGGAATTCTTTCTTGCCAACATACTATATTGCATTGCAGCATTTTGGATGTATTCAGTGGGATTTTGTTTAGCATCCAGATCATTTACATGTCATCTGCTAAAACAAAAAAGAAATATGAATTGTTCATGTGCTACGTTTCCACAAGATCATTGGCCTGTTCCCCTGTCCCCAACTGGCCTTGTGCAAAGATTGTGAATCTTCATTAAAAGAATGGAAAAAAAATGAGTCCAGTGAAGTAGGAGAAAGAAGGATTCTGCAAGGGGGGCTTTACCCAAAGATTCAGTCCCAATATATGCTACCTTGCATTTACCACTAATTATAGCTGCACAGTAGAGACTGGCCTGGTATTTGTCGTGCTGTTTTTCTCAGGAAAGAAATTAGATTTGCAAAGGTTTTTCCTGAGTTAAACCACAATCATTGCATGGATTCTAAACAATCGGAGGGTTTGGAATAATTGCCAATAGTGGGGAGCAACCCCTCTGTGATATCTGTGGTTACAGGTGCTATGAAAACAAGTAGATCCGTAGAAAAGGTTCTTCTCCACTACCACTTTTTTTAATGTGTTAAAAAAAAAAAACAAACTTACAAGTAATGTTTCATAAATGAAAGGCCTTTCTCAAACATGAGACACAGCTTGAAACTTGGATGGAAGCCCATCAACTTGCCCATTTAAAAGATGAAACCTAATTGTGTTGCAAATCCTAACTTGAAGGAAGTACTTGCATCAATTTGAATTTTTCATCAGTTTCCTTGATGTTCTTAATTAAGGAGCAATTTAATCATCTTAGATTCCCTTTGAGCAATATGAAATAAGTAGAATGTTATGCATTATTGTCTGTTCACTAGACTATAAAATTTTCTCTCGTCATTTAATAAGTATGTCTTTGGCATTTCAGAGGTAATGAGTATGTGTCCCTAATCAGATCTAAATCATATTGGCATGTGGCCACTTTTACCCTGGAAGGCTCTGCTTTGCTTTGTTAACATTTTTCAGATTACCTCTTAAATAAATGGAAAGGTTTGAACTGTCCCCCCCCCCCCAAAAAAAAAATACAAAGCACAAAATGTGTAATGTAATAAAGCAGTTTGTGGTATCAGTGGCCCTGTTTTGCTTATATACCCCATCCTCTCTGCTGTTTGTACATTGACAGATACTCAGAGAAATTACCTTTCTTTTAAAGGAATTACTATTATACTCCCTTTCTAAGCTTTCCCTGGAAGCTGTTAGTGTTTTGTAACACAGTTATGAGCCTCAGATATTAAAATATTACAGAACCAAATTGTGTAGGCTTGATAATTATGACAGTTATAGTTGGGCTAGAGTTATAGGACTGGTCTGGAATAAATTTTTGATTGATGAGACCATAACATTTGAAGCCATTATACACATAGGCCTAATCACTGAAGTGCTTGGGTAGCTAAGACTGGGTTTGGCTTACAGAATGACTCATGGAGGCAACCTTATAAATGTTCCATATTCAAAACAAGTCTCACATAATTTAGGCAAATGTGATTTTATAACTTGAATTATTTAGAAACCACCTCAGTTATTTATTCCAGTTTATTAGTATGGATTGTACTCAGACCATTACAATCAAAATTAGCACAGAGAGGTTTCAAGGGGGTCAGTGAAGATGAGTTGCCAGAAGGGTTGGATAAAAGATTGCAAGCATCCAATTTTGCCTTTAAAATATAAATACAGTAAAGTTGGGTTTCTTTAATATTATCACTTAGTAGCAAATTTCTTGCTCATTGGTTGGATTATAGCTATATCATCACATTAAAAAAAATCCAGTCCTGTGATTTTACTGATGTAGAGAATTCCTGGTGTGGAAACTCCTACCAATGCAGTTCAGTGTGTTACCATCTTAAGGAGTTGTCTGGGGACACTGAGTTTTACTGACTTTTTCCCCCCATGGCAGAAAACCAGGTCTTCCTAGTCTTCTACTTACCGGGTCATATTCATGACATCTCTCATACTTAAGAACTATTTATAAGGTGATTTTTTTTTCAAAATGGAACTTTCTAGATCAAGCAGAGTGACCTGGGGCAACTGGGCTATCTTTGTATGATTCCCTATCAAGAAAACACTCTGCATAAATACTAAGTCCTACTTCTGAAGTACAATAAGAGTCTGAAACACAAATTGAATAGCAATCTCTCTGTCATCTGCACTGACCATCTGGACCACCATTTAGGATCAAAACTCTAGTTCTGGATGATAAACCCGACTGTCATTTCCCTCAATTCCCCAAAAGATACAAACCTTTCTTTTGTGCCTACAAGGCAACTACAACAAATGGCTATGGGTTCTTTTTTTTTTTTAAGTATTTAAGGACTGAATATGTGAATAATAATAGAGCAAAAAACAAGGGGCCCTCCAATGATGACTGATTAGAGAATTAAATCAACTTTAAAGGACAAAGGAATTAAAAGAATATGAGGAATGAATCAGAAATTCATTTTAAATGTAAGAATATATTGGAGGCATCAGGGACCTGGTCTCAATACTGGGAAGGATAGACTCTATGAACAGTGGAAGGGGTGTGAAGACTGCTTTGGTGGATGATTATTGGTGCACTTTTCAACTTCTAGGTTTTTTCCCCCCTATTAAGTACCTGGTTGTGTTAACTTGATTATGATGGTGAGAATCCAGTGCATACTAGTAAAAAGGGGTCAGCTACAGTTGTTTCTATTTTGCTCATTCCCTGAATAAATGAGGAATTACTCTGCTTTCTGGCATATGGACAAGCCTGTTACCTCAGAATTTATTCCTAACAGGAAACTAAACAGCTACTTAAGTTACTACCTATTGGGTATTAGGGTATGGGGTTCTGAAAGCACATCCCACACAGCCCTCTCTGCCTTTATAAATGGGGAATACTAAACATAAAATTTTGTTTGATGACTTATGGTCATCAGTTAGCCTGATAACTTTTTTTTTCTGTCTCCTGCCTTGTGTTTCTGTTGGGTTATGCTGTGAATGTGGCTGCCCCTTCCTCATCAAAATTGCTGCTTTTACTTTCATTCTCTGGAAGTGTTGAAATTCTAGATCATTTGAATTAGAAAAGAGTTCTGAATGAAGGCTTGAGGTCCTGTCAAGTAACTAGTTAGAGAAACTGACTTTTATAATAGCTCTTAACTCAGCAGTGCCTTACATTCTCATTGACCCACCCTGTGAGGTAGGTAATTCTTAGGATCTTTATTTTAAATATAAGGAAATAGAGGCTGAGACTTGCCCAAGTTTTCACAGCTATTAAGTTGAGGAAATGGAACTCAAACCCAGGGCATAAGATCATAGAATCATATTTACAAATGAGAAGGGACCTTAAAGAGTAAGTCTAACTCTCCCATTTTAGAGTTCAGGAAAGTGCAGACCAAATAGGTTAAATAATTTCCTTGAGCTCATACAGGGAACATGTAAGAAAGTATAGGTTACTCCCAAGCCCCCATGCTCTTTCCAGGAAGCATTCATATCCCTTTCTTTATGTACTAGATAGAAACCAATTTCCTTCCCTCCACCCCGATTATAAACCGTAACAAACATGCTCTGTGCACTGAGCCCAATTTTTCTGATTGTGGCCCTACAATGGTTCCCTATAATTGATAGGAATAAGACCACACTTGTTAGCCTGACCTCTTTCATCTCTCCTCACTCTACCCACCCATCCTCATCTCTCATTACACTTCCCGCACAAATCCCTATGGTCAAGCCACTTTCCTCATTACTCAGCGATGGTTGCTTCTTGACCACTACCATACTTACTAATCTTATTTTGTTTGATCCTACTTGTAAGAATCCTCCTTTTCTAGAACTTTTACATCTATCCAAACCCTGCCCGCCTTTCACCAGAACTCAAGTCAAGTCCTACTTTAAGTCCACAAGGACTTTTCTTAAAGTTACTTTCTTGATGACATTTGTTGTTCTTTAACACATAATTTAGTATTTGAGGATATCAGCATGCCATGCCTTTGTAAGTTTTGCACCTTTAAAAGTCTCCCCAGCTGGATTATAAGTATCCCAAGGGCAGCTATTTGAGAATTACTCTAGATTTTCAGTGATCAGTGCCAGATAAGCAGGTAAAAGCTGTGAAAATGGTTTATATAACACTTTACACAGTAGATCTTCAAGATCAAAAGAGCCACCATAAAGTTTCAACTACAGATACATTTTATTACACTAGTATACTATTCCACTACTGTAATATAATATTCAGAGCACTGCATGAGTACTGTGGGTCATTGATAAAGGCAAGTGATGATTAACCTTGGACAATTAACTGCCTGCATGACCTTAACCAAGTCACTGAGCCTTTTACTGGCTCAGTTTCCCCAACTATAAAATGGGGATAATAACAGCACCTAAATCATAGGGTTGGCATGAGGATGGAATGAAAAGGTATGTAAGTACCTAGCACAGATCCTGGAATATAACAGATGCTATATAAATGTTAGCAGCTAGTTGGCACAGTGAATAGAGCACTGGCCCTGTAGTCAGGAGGACTGGAGTTCAAATCTAGATTCAGACACTTGACACTAACTGTGTGACCTTGGTCAAGTCACTTAACCCCACTTGCCTTGCCTTCCCCCCTCCAAAAAAAAAAAAAGCCTGTTCCCTTCCCCTCTCTTTTCCTAGATAGGGTTGGTATCACTATAGTCATTGTACAAGTGATGCAGCTGAGGCAAAAAGAGGTTTGAATGACTTGTCCAAGGTCACACAGCTAATAAATGAGGAACAAAGACTGAAGTCTCAGGTTTTCTAAACCCAAGTCCTATGTTCTTGTCAGTATACCCTACAACATGTGGGTAGAAACCTCTGAATGTAGGTTTTGATGTTTTGGCTCATGCCAGAAATACAAAGGTATGTAGATAAGTCACCAGGAATGGCAGTGAAGGGTGTGTGCGTGTGTGCACACTTACATGCATGTTAATGAAATAAAAAGGAATAGCCACTGGCAATTTTACACTGCACTGTTATCTTTTTTTTTTTCCCTTTTGGAGGGCAATTGGGGTTAAGTAACTTGCCCAAGGTTACATGGCTATATATTTTTTGGGTGGGTGTTAAGTGTCTGAGGCCGGAACGGAACTCGGGTCCTCCCAACTCTGGGGCCGGTGCTCTTACTCACTGTGCCACCTAGTCGCCCCACTAAGTTATCTTTAATGGTCAAGTAGCTCACAGCTGTCCTGCAGGGATGAATTTTCAGAACACTGATGCAAACACAAATGAACACAAATCTTGGTATACATATAGGAATATCCTTAAAATACTACATAGCCAATTCTTCCTTACTTCCAGACCTTCTGGAAGCAGTCCATAAGTATATGTTCCTGAACTGGTATCATCATACCACCTGGTCCAAGTCTATAGAGAGATCTCAGAGGATTTTGTTTGATGGGCTATAGGTCATCCCCTGGTCACTAAGGCTCTTGAACCATTCCAACACCCTAGTGAAAGGCTCAAGGTGGGGTATAGTCACCTGTAGTTTTAGGGTGTATACACATAAAATCAAGGTGTTGTCACTTATTCCTGAATATTAACCATTCAATTTCCATGAGATTTTATGGTATCCTTTTATGTAGATTATAAGCTCCCTGAGGGCAGAGATTTTTTTTCTCTTTTATATTTGTACTTAACTGAATGCCTATCACATAGTGGCAGCTTAATAAATGCTTGGGGATTGGCTGACCATAATTATAAGGGGAAAGGAATGAACTGACTCATCATCTTAGACAATTAGATGATCCCTATATTGTTTAACATAATATTTTTTCCAGCTGTTTACATCTAGCATTTTTCATGAAGTGGTCATAGTTCTACCTGAATTTGGAATCACAGAACCTTGATTAGAACCCTGGAGTCCTTAGTCCCTGTGGGATCTTGGACAAATCATTTAATTTCTCTGTGTCTCCAGTTTACTCATCTTGAAAAATGGGCAGTTGGACTAGATGATCTTTAGTTCTAAATCTTATTATCTCATAACAATGGAGAAGCCTGAGATAGATGTACAGGAAGAATTGTCAGTGACAACTGTGGTAAAATGGCTAATGAAAAAGATAAATTTGAATAGAAGAAATCCACTGCCATTAACAAAGAAAAACAAGTTGTAACAGCAATGTACAAATGAAACTGAGAAAGATCTAAGGGTCAAATTAGATTATAAGCTCAATATGAAGCCTCAGTGCAATGGCATTGTTTAAAACCCTAGGAAGACATGAATGTAAGATATGGTTAAAGCCAGATTTAAGAACTTCCTTATGGTTTCAGAAAGAAGACATGTGTTCTTTTTCTAGAGATCTTCAAGAATAGTGAATGGACCTGTCAAGGCAGAATAGTTAACTATACCTTTATTGAAGATTCTGTTAGACAAAATTTAGTAACCAGCAGCCTGAAATGCTCAAAGAGAATACTCACAGAATACAGATTGTACTTTCAACTAATGGTGTAACAGTCCAAAGATAGCCAGATTTAAAAAAATAAAATTGTTTTAGTAACAAATTAAAAAGGCAGCATGACTTAGTGGATAGAGAGTGGGCCCAAGAATACCTAGGCTCAAACCCTCAGTGTCCCTACATAGGTCATTTAACCTTTTAGTGACCCATAGGAACTTCAAAAGTCTATTACTGAGCAGTTTCTGAGCTGCCTTAGGATTTTTCTTATTGACAGTTCCCAATACGAACAAAATCACAGGTCTGATAAAAGAAAACAAAAATACAACCTTTTTTGGCTCAATGTCCAATAATGCACAGAATCAGAACCAACTGTTTCCAATTCAGGTAATGATGTCAGTGTTTTAAAGTGGTAATAGGTCAAATTAATTACTTCTAGAACAATTTTCCTCCCAGGATAGGGAAGCCACTAATTCAGCTATTTCAGTGAAAGTGGTTGAACTGTTTTCAAATTGGCTCCGACCATTTGCTGTCCAGGCCGAAAAGTCAATGAAATTGCCCTACCAACCATCCGGAAATCTCTACCGATATCTATCCAAGTTTTCCTAACATTAGGTTGAAATGTAAGAAAAGTGGAGTTCACAATCTGAGCAGTGGTGATGGCCTGATGAATAATGGGAGGGAAAAAAAGGTCCCACAAATGACAAGCACTCGACATACATAATATAGAAATGTGAAAGGAAATTAGTTAGGATAAATATTTATTTCCACATAACATTTCTTAGTTGTGAAAAACACAATATCCTATTCACATTTACACTTTACTTAAACTTTGTAATAAATTACATCCAAGAAATTCAGCAATTTTGACCAGGAATATGAAATTAGAAGTAAATATATAACACTACATTTGCATTATATTTTGTGTGATTTCAAAATGTTGGGATTAACATAAGGATAGCATTAAAATTCACACAAGAACAGCGTGACTATAAAAAAAGGCTCAGAAACACAGGATGCCATTGGATACAATGTTTGCTTAATAGTCTAATAAATGATCATGTGAAACTTTCACTTCGCTATGATCCCTTTTTTAATAGAAGAGTTATTAACATATCAAAACACAAGAAGGCTGCTTTGGGGGCTGACTGGCATGTATTTCTAGTCTAAATCATAAACCAATTGGAATGTTACAAAGTAGCATCTGTATTACTGAATACATGATAACAATGCATTTAGAACAGGAAGTTTCTGTACTTTGTCTCCTGCATTTATAAATACAATCTATTGTTATTAAATGCACATCCTTCTTTGCGTCCTTTAGGCTTGTTTCCATTTTAAAATAACTATTTAGAGGGCTGTGAGAGAAATTTCTAGGAAATGTTGAGGTCAAGGCTACTACAATAGTCAGAGAATTCAACAAAACACTGTTCATTGACTTAATTATCAAAGGAATCCCCCCCCCCCCATACTGAGTATGGAAAACAAAATCACTTTGAGTAAAAGTAATTAATGGATTGGAAGAACTCTAAATCCTTGCAAAAGTGAACATTAAAGAGAGTATAAGCTCAGTGGCCTGTGGGCATTCCTGGAATCCCAAAATATGATTAAAATGGCTATGAAAATCAGTCATTATTGAGCTTCATTAAAAAATGAATTAAAAAGTTATTCTTTCAAATTGTACTCTAAAATCGGAAATAGCCTTCCCCTCTTCTACAAGCTTGGTAAGGATGGAATTACTTGGTACAGAATGAAATATCAATTGGAAATTCCCCTGGTCAGTAGCTGAAATGTTCAGTTTGAGGTTTATTTCTCAACAGCATGCATTTTTCATAGAACAGTATAAAAAGCGTTGCAGGAGAAAAATCACAACTGGACACCTGTCAACCACACATGAGAACAAGGTTCCAACCTAGCATGAAACAGGGCAGGGTCCTCAGTGGTAGAGTTATTGTACACGTGGGTATTTCTTATACAATGATTCATCATGGGGTATGCTGCATGTGTATAAATAAATGCTGATTTGGAAAAACTTGGTGTCAGAGGTAAAGAAACTTAACCACATAGTTCAGACAAAGGTTTATATTGAAAACATCCCCAAACTGTTTATAAAAGTTCACTGATTTTAAGTATTTTCTATGGTTCAAACTGGATAATGTAATCACAATGCACATTCTGAATAAATGCTGTCTGAAGGTTTCCCTTCAATGTCTATAATTCTTTTAAAACAAGATGTGAAAAGATTTTTATTTTGATTCCCCCAAATGACTTTAAGCTTCAGGTAATACAAATTTTAAAATATTAAATGCCTTTTATTGAATCAAGGAAGACAGCACAAATAGAATTACCTTAAAAAAGAGCTTTTAGACTAACTTTTAATTTGGGTCTTTTGAAATAAGTCATTAGTGCTAAGCTACAAAAATCAGAAAGAAGTAGGGTTACCTTTCAAATTTCCTTTGAATGAAATTTATAGGCATCACAAGGGTAGGCAAGTCAACTCACATGAGTCCTCTCAGAAATCAACTTCTCTTACGGAGATTGATGACCTGAATTTTAGTGTTTATCAACGGTCATTCCAGCAAGGAACACACAGGTTCTTGTACTGGCTACCAGGGATGTTCACAAGGTTGTCTCACCGCGCAGAAGTTTTAGACAGAGGAACAAAATGAGTATTGCACTACTTACAGTGTGGGCGTGAGTTTGGGATGAGAGACAGAATTTACAATACAATGATCAAAGCAGTTTTATTAATAATTGTGGCACTCTTCTTGTATGTTTGTAAAAATAAATTGAAGAACAAGTCATAGACAAGTCTCCCTGTCAACACCTTTCCCTGAGTCAGCTTTCTTCTCTTTTCTGCCTTCAGTGCTAGAAGGGGGGAAAGGAAAAGTCTGTTACTGTCAATGCCACCATACCTTCTGCAAGAACTGCTTGATCCCCGTCCCTTCTCCTTAGAAGACGCCCTCCTTCAAAAAAAGAAAAAAACAAACTCTCCTCCCCCCACCAAGATGCATTAATTTCTCATGCTACATAGCACAGACTGACCAGCAACAATTAAACAACTCTGAACTGGGTAGGATACAAGCCGTGGGCCAGAATTTCAGAGAGGGAAGAATGAACATAATTGAAAGTTTTCAGACAGATCTGAAAGCATGCAAGATTCACACACTTGTCATTTTGGCAAATGAAATTGTTAATGATTGTTGAAAACACCCGTCATGATACCATCTTAAGACAACACTGACACTTTGTTAAATGGAACAAACAAGAAGTCACAGTTGTTGTTATTTCTTAGTTCTGCTGACCCTTGGTTTGCTCCCACCTTTTTCATTGAATGGTGCTTTGTGGGAGGTACAGGTCTTGGTCCCTTAGGGCACATCTCCATTCTGGAGAATTACACCCCCATTAAAAAACTGAACACCCTGTACTCCAGCAGACTGATGGGAAGACAAAGTCTCACAGCCAGAAGAATGGCCACTCCATTCACTTATATTCTGAATTTGCATGGTCTGAAAAGGGTTTTTTTTTTAAATTTTATTTTATTCTTCAAATCAATTTGTTGATTATCTATACCTAGGGTGAAACACTTTCTATCCTCTTTTCTTTTTTTCTTTCCCCCCCACTCCCCCAAGGTGGAAAACTTTTCCCACTATCTCATTAGTTGGTTGGCTGGGAAATGTTAATTTTAAAAAATGGATGCATGCATTATGTCGACTTCTGAATCCTAAGCTTCTAGGAGAAAGGCTTATGGCTGCTCACCTGATGTCTCACTCCTCAGTGTTTTTGTGCCTGACTGGAGTACAGTCTTTTCACCTTGGCTTTTTAGAACTTGCTAGCTTCCTTCACGACATGGCTTGTTGGAAAATCTTTTAGGACTTTCCTTGTTATTAGTGCTACCTTTTCAAATTGTTGTATCTATATTTTTCTGTTTACATCTTTATCTTCTTCCTCCCCCATAAAATGTAAACTCCAGCGATAGACTTTCTTTCCTTCTTTCTTTCTTTCTTTCTTTCTTTCTTTCTTTCTTTCTTTCTTTCTTTCTTTCTTTCTTTCTTTCTTTCTTTCTTTCTTTCTTTCTTTCTTCTTTTCTTTCTTTTCTTTCTTTCTTCCTTTCTATACCTAATGTCTAGAAAGTGCTTTGTACACAGTGGGCAGTTAATAAATGTTGACTCAATTGGATTATGAAGTGCAGCCTAAGTCACTTATGGGCCTTTATATAGCCTTTCTTGCTATGATTACCACCCAAGCACCTGGAGTAGGGCTCTTGTTAACAGAATATCATTTCTGACTAAGATGCCTGGCTTTGGACAGATTTTACATATCCCTAATCCTGATTTTTACCCCTCAAGCTACTGATTCCTTCATGGCCAATAGCTCACATTGTCAAATGCATTCTGAAAGTGCTTTAGATTGATTTTATTCTTCCACTTTTGCTAGAAACAGCCCTTCTCAGTTGTCACCATCACCAGGCACCATCAGGTAAGGAGTGCCCGAGCTTCTGCCATTCATGGCAGGCTGCCAGATCTCTGAGAGCTAGTGTGAGCATCTGTGGCACCCTGGGTTGGAGCCTGCCACATGCCTCAGCACATACCACTTACAGGTCACATCGAAATGACTTTCTTTTCTTTCGTTTGCTTTTCTCAAGAGAAGGGATGACAGTACGCACATGATGTGCTGAGAGCCTTAATTCTATATTTTAAAAATCTCTATCTACATATCTCAACTTCTTCAATTCTTTCCATTTGATAAAGTTTAATGACTTTGTCTTCCAATATAACAACATCTCCTTGAGTCCTACCTGGCTCTATGTGAGTTATTCTTGCTCTGTGCACTGTACTAGGGATGCATCCCACTTTTAAAGAGGCAGAAGTCTAGTAGCCATTAATGTTTGTTCTGGAGGATGTCTCTGGAAGATGCCAGGGTCTGTGTTATATAGATTTGTATCCAATATGGTACCTACCACACTCCTGTCTTTTCCTTACCCCTATCCCACTATCATCTACACCTCCTTTTTATCTTCCTTCAATCTCTCACTATCTACTTTCTCCTTCCCTGCTGCCTATGAACAACTCCCATTTTTCTTTCCTCCTTAAAATAATTCATTTCCCCCAATAATTTCTCAACAACAGCCCATATCTTTCTTTCCCTCCTCAGCTAACTTCCTTTAGAAAGCCAGAGACACTAGGTGTCTCTAGTTCCATTCTTCTCACTCCCTTCTAAATAGTCTCTGCAGCCTGGCTTCTGATGATATCATTCAACAGAAACAGCACTTTCCAAAGTTACCACTGATCTCTTAATTGCCAACTCTAGTGACCTTTTCCTAGTCCTCTTCCTCTGTGATCTTTCTGAAGCATTTGCTACTGTTGATCACCTCCTGAATATCATTTCTCTAGGTTTTTATAACACTGCTTTCTCATGGTTCTCCTCCTACCTGTGCATCTGTTCTTTTTTAGGGTCCTTTATTAGATCTTCATTTATGTTGTGCCCACTAATCATGAGCGTTCCCTGGGGCGCTATCCAGGTGCTTCTTTTCTACTCTCTTCTGTCTCCTTCCTCTCTTTCTGTTTCTCTGTCTCTCTCTCTCTCTGTCTCTGTCTCTCCATCTCAGTTGGTGATTTCATTAGTTCCTGTGCAAATGATTTCTAGATGTATATATCCAAATATTGTCTCCCCTGAACTCCAGTAGTAAATTTTGGCAACTGACTGTACAGGTAGGGCAAGAGTGATTGAGTTGAGAATTTTCCTGATATTACAAACTTGGGTGAATACAAGGATCATTGTGTCCTTGATGGTAACAGGAACATTGTGAAAAATGGAGGGTTTCAGGGGAAAGATAATGAGTTTTGCTTTTGACATACTTGAGTTTGAGATGTCTAAGGGACACTCAGTTCAAAATTCCCAAAAGGCAGTGTTTAGAAGAGGTATTCTCTACCAGTTTCTCCTCACTGCCTGGAAAGGTTAGTATTTCTCCTTATGATAAATAATGATGGAAGGACACTGACTAATGTGGATTATCAGGATACAACTGAAGGAGTAAATGTTTCAGAGAAAAATAAAAAGTATTTGAGTCTCATAAAAAAAATATTGCCTAACTCTTGTTGTTCAGTCATTTAGTTGCATGTGACTCTTTGTGATCCTTTCAACCATAACATACATGGAGTTTTCTTAGTAAAGATGCTGGAGTGGTTTACTTCTCCAGTGGGTTAAGGCAAGCAGAGATTAAGTGACTTGCCCAGGCTCACATAACTAATAAGTGTCTCAGGCTGGATTTGAACTCAGGTCTTCCTGACTTCAGGCCCCGTGCTCTATCCACTGAGCCATCTTGCTGCCCCTCTCTAAGTCTACTCATATGTGATTTTCACATACATTTACTCAGCAGCAATAGAAGAGGATTCTGATATAGCTCCTTCTAATTCTATGCACAGCAATCTCTGTGAAGCAATGGGCTTCAAGTTGGATTAGAGTTTACTCTAAAAACTATACCCCAGACTCAATCCCACCTAAGGATCACTTCATTCATGATGGCAGTGGAGATTTTAGGTACTAGGTGTGGGTTTTACAGTTAGTCCTCTTAATTGCCTTGGATCATTCATTTATATTTTTTGTCTGAAATATAGTTAGAGCAGAGAAACAAAGGGCATTCACTGGCATAGAGGATTTGTTGAAGGGGGCAATGAGAATGACTTACAGGATCAGAATAGCTAGTCTAGTGCGACATAATCTTTCTTTCATTTATGTATTATTTAATAGTATTATCTAGTATCATTTTTAGTTTCTAGAATTATTTTCATGTTTCACTGAATTGAATCAGTACTTAACTAACAGGGAATCTGTGAATTTTGAACGCTATAGGACATAGCAATTGCTGTCCCTAACTGAAATAGTGAAATTTAAATGGGACTTATTTCAAATGACCGATCCATGGTCTTCATCAATACTTATAGATCGCTTGTGTTTTCCACATGATACAAATTAAACCCTTTGATCAAATGTGTTGTTTTTTGAAGGTGTTTCTTACAATTTCCCTTTAGTCTTCTCTGAAGTATTTGATAGATAAAAGTACATGAAACTATTGCCAAATACAACTGTTATATTTAACTTCACTTACAAAAGGCACTCCAAAATATCCTGAATTGGCATGAAACCTCATACTCTAGTGTCTGGTAGGGCAAATAGCTACCAGCAAAGTGTGAAATAACAAGAAGCTGTCTCTGTTGCAATCGGCTGAGGTCCTGGGTGCAACTCCAGAACCTAATGTGTTAATATTTTCAAGGTGATTAAGATACAAGACCTCAGCTACCAACCCTACCTTGAGACCTTTTCAGACCAAGAGGCATGCCAAGTCATGCTAGGATATAATTGTTACATAGCCCCTTTGCCCATAAGAGGTGCTCAATAAACGTTGTATTGACAGGTAGGTAAATGAATGAATGAATGATACTTGTGGCATACTTCCTGGTCATACTTTGATGCCCTTATTTGGCACAGGGTTTAACAGTGTTGCTATTGTTCTCAGAATTTCTTGAGAATTCCTCTTTCCATTGGGGTTCCATAGCTAAACAGCTGAATAGCATTAAAAGACACACAAGAAGTCTTCACCTGGGAGGTTTGCCCTTTGGAATGCAGAGAAGCTAGCTGAACCTTCACTTCAATGCAGTGTGCGGTGTAGTAAAGTGACTAAATTAGATGTCAGGAATCTTGGATGCTAGACTCAGATCTTCATTTACTAAACATCTGATTTTAAATAAACCACATAATGTCTCTGGTCCTCAGTTTTCCTATCTGTAAAATGAAGATAATAATACCTACTTTGCCCTACTTCACATTGTTGCTGTGATAATCAAATGAGGGCATGTATGTGAAAGCACTTTATACATTAAAAAGTATATATATATTTTTTTAATGTGTAAGCTATTACTCCAGAAATATTTTGAAACTGCATCAGTGAAAGCCCATCACTGGTCATTAAGACTGGACATTATTGACTACACTCTAAAATGATTCCTTTAAATAGAATGTATTTAAAATTACATTGGGTTATTCTCCAAAGTTAATCTATAAATGTGCTGGTAATTTAGAAAAGTATTTTAAAAAATAGATCTTTTCTGTTAAAGGGCATTACTTGAAAACTTTTGAGTCTGGTATTTAGTTTAAGGAACACTTAACATTAGAACACTTAGCATTAGAACATATTAACTGTTGGCTTGAGTCAAAGCTAAACAGATGGACAGTCTAGACTGCTGGTCTAGTTAATACAGGAAGACACACAACAGTGCCTGAAGTAAGCAGTTCTACAAACCAGATTGTCCTTCATTCCTTGTATAGCCTCCTTGTCCTGCATTTCATTTGGCACATAGTTAGTGCTTAATAAATGCTTTTTAAAAAATCATTCATTTTTGGTCTGTAAGCCTGACCTTCACACTGAACACTAGTGAAATGTCATTACAAATACTTTTTTTTTTTTACTTTGGGGTCAGTCAATTCAAGAAAACAGATTTCTATGTAAGTGGACAGCTCACCTTTCTAGAAACCCTTCAATATTTCTCCAAAACTCTTAGATTGTCACAGAAGTACTATGGATCATTCTATTACACCATAGTAGGGTTATTTTGGATACTGAGATTAAATAGGTCTTAGAATAAAAAGTCACTTCTATGGAGTCAAGTGGAGAAACTCACAAAGGCTTTTGTCCCCAGTATGCCCCCAAGAGAATAAGCAATGAAAAGTCTGTGGTGATAACCGATGAGTTGCTTAGTGCTTTAGCAATAAAAAAAATAAAATAAAACAAAAGAGAGAGATGTCAGTGAGCTGGTCTGTGAACTTTTGAAGGCAAGCCTCTCTGGATTCCCTGTGTGTCTTGTTTATGCAGTTGAGGAAGAGAGACAACATTGAAGCAGCAGCATGCCATTTTGGGGTGACAAAAATCAGCAACAAGAGGTGCAGGTTTTACTGTTTTTCTATTCTTTCTGTTAAGTGTCAAACAGACCCTCTCTTGTGCCCATGTTCTCAACCATTTCCATAAAGCAAGACTCCTGGTGTTTGTTTGGATGCGTGGTTGATAGTACATACAGGGGAGGTGCCCAGTTTATGCAATTAAAAAAAAATCAAGGTGCTCTTTTTTTTTCCTTCTAAGGTAAAAAGAAAAAAAAAAACTGATGCCAGGCTTGAGTTGCTAAGTAATGGCAAGAACATTTCTTAATTGGTGGAAGAGGATTTTGTCTACACTCTCGTGAATAGGTGGGCTTCCAAACCCCCTTGAAGCATTTGGCCAACTGCCCAAGGGTGTTTCAGCTCAAGATGTGGGCTTGAAGCTAGGGCACTCTATGCCTTTTGCCTCCCCAAAACTTACACAGATACAGAGGCTGATCGGGTTTTTAGAAGACACCATTTAACATAAGGGGATGCAATTAAGGAACAGGTTTGAGGGAGAGGGTCTTACCTTTGGGGAATCAGCTTCTAGAGTGATTTAGGAAGGGGAGCTTATGACAGAAATGTAATATGAAACAATCAGGTAGAAAAAGTTAATTGAAAACTTATGGAAATAAAAGAAAATATCAGTTATAGCAAACATTGCAGCTAGTTTCCCCAAATCCCTTGATCACTCTTAAGCAGAAAGAAATACTGCCATGACCCCAATCTGCCATTTATGTTTCATCATCAAGGAAGGTGGGGTGATTTCATTTCTGAGTTATGAAGTCAGAGAAATTCATCAGAAAAATGAGATATATGTTGGAATTCAAGGGCAAAAATCTGCTTTCTACATGCACATGAAATTGCCTACAAGCAACATACATGTGCCCATGCACACACACACAGAGGGAGAGAATAGGATTTCCAAGAATTGTAAATTTTCTAGTGGGCAGTATGTGAAGACCCCCAAATGGGCAGGAAGGGTGGAGTGGGTAAAATTAGGAAGCCAATATAACCTGGGAAACATGGAAAGGAGGGAAAGAGCTAGTTCGGACTACAAAATATCATCAGATATCTATGGTGCTTCTTGCCTGAAGCAGGTCAGCAAAAACAACTTTATAGGAGGCCCAGATAAATAAATGACAGTTTAGAAAATGTTGCAAATGGTGTTTTGGTCTGAGGAAGAAATTTCTGGAAGTATTTTAATTTTGTTTCTAAACACAACTTATGCCTCAATTTTAAAGATTTCTCTGTACAAACTTAAGTTTTCAATTTGATGGTAAATTAATTTTTTCCTTTAGCTAATGATTTGAGGTTATAAAATGCCTGGGATTAATACTTCATGCTGTTATTACTAAAAAAATTCAAACCTTTTAGAAGGAAAGCTTGACTCCTTGTCCTTTGAGTTTTCTGAGGTGATCAGAAGGTTCCTCCACAACGCTGTTTTTGTCATTTCATCAGAAATGTTGATCACGGATGGATCATCTCTAGATGGGAGTTCATACAAAAGTTAAAAAAAAAAATTAACTTCTTAGGCTTCCAGCACCAGGGTCTGTTAATGATACATAAAGCAAGAAAAGCACACCTATCGGTAGATTGTCTATAGCAGAAACCTTTGTAGTCTTCTACCTGATTCCTAATTTCAAACCAAATAACCATGAAAAATGAAAATTCAAAGCCAATTCCAAATATTGCACGTATGTAAGCCATCAACCATAGGCAGTGATTTCCTCATTCAAATTCTAGTTCTGTTCTGTGGTTCATGCACCCAAGAATTTTCCTTGTGGCTTGTGTCCACATTCATTCCTTCAGTGTCATGACATTTATTGTCTCAGTCTCAGCCTTATTGTCTCAGTTTCTACACTCTGGGAAGGTAGCACCTCAAGATCAAATTTGGGATGGTTCATAACTTCTGCTTCAAGAATGAACACAATTAAATGGCAATGGCAAGGAGCCAGAATGCTGTCGATAGGGAACCATCGGAAAGGAGTTTATGGAAGCCAAGCAGATGGGACAGGATGACTTGCTGCAGAAAAATGCTGGAAAATGCAGAAGTCACAGCTGGGCCTCATGTTGAGAAGAGCAGTTATTGCTTTCCTCATGTTTCTATAAGAACGTAATTCTTTTGAGAGAAAGGACTGTTTCATTCTTTTTTGTCTTGGTATGCTCAGCATCTAACACTGTCTAGCACACAGTAGGCACTTAATAAATGCCAAATGAATTAATACTTCAGGTTGAGGGTCAATTTCTCTCGTTCCCTCTTCTTCAATGGTCTTATGGAGAAACACTAGATGTTCTAACTCTGTGTGATTGTGGGAGATCAATTAACAAGCATCAAATGCCAGGTACTGTGCTAAGTGCTGAGGATACAAGGACAAAAAAAGAAAAAATTCTCATTCTAAAAATTTTAGATTTTTATCCTCTCCAGATCTCATTTTTATAGTTTGTAGAATGGGGAGATTGTTTATTTGAAAAGCTCTAAGTATCCCTTTGACTCTAACAATCTATAACTATGTGGGTTTTCCTTGGTCACACAGCAAACATGTGTCAGTTAGGACTTGAAATAAGATGTTCCTGCTTCTGAGATTATCTCTCTATCCACTATGCCAACAAAGTCTCTAAAAAGGAAAGAAATGTCTTTGCTACCTATGCTCAATTTTAAGTAATAAATAATCATAAAAGATTCTAGAGTCCAATTTTAATGTTAGATTCTGCAAAGCAAAAAGGTTTCTGTTCTTATTCTTCAATATTGCAACACATAAATTGCCTCCATGTGGGAAAAACCATTTTTTAAATTGGCATGATTTCAAGTTATCTAGAATTATTTTGTTAGTAAAAATTTAGTTTAAAATAAGGACACAAAGTCATAAATACAAAAAATTAAGGTAAAAAGTGGCAGCAGAAATAGAGTTTTCTGACAAAATATCTGGAAATTCTTTACAAGTTTTAGGGCTGAAATATGTAGATAAATAGTATTTGTAACTCTGAAGAGTGCTACATTGGGAGAAGGATATGATGTATGTCAATACCAACTTTTAAAATTTTCCATGATTTATGTATCATATTAGTCATAATAAATACCCAATAAAAATTCCCTTTGAAGCAACTTTGTGCAAAAAGAAAACAACTGTACTTTGTAGATATTTTTTAAGGGATTACTGATCTCATTGGGAACTGAACTGAAATTCCACTGAAAGTTCTCATAGATGAATTGCCATGAGTAGTAAGATTTTAAGAGTTAATATTTATTTACCAGGTAACCAACTTAGGAAGTAACCATTACATTTGCCAGAGAACCCACCATTTCTTGTGTCCATGTTTTAGCACAATCTTCTATGACCCTTCACCATTGCATCTTACTTTCCCTGGCTTCCTTCAAGACACTTGTAGAAGGCCTTTCCCAAACCCGTACCTGCTAATGTCTTCCCTTTTCAGATTATCTTCCAGCTACTCTCTCTCTCTCTCTCTCTGTCTCTCCCTCTCTATCTCTCTCTCTGTTTCTCTCTCTCTCTGTTACTAGTAATTTTCATATTGTATTCCTCATTAGGATGTATGTTCCTTGAGGGTAGACATTATTTTTGTCTTTCCAGTGGGCCTGGAATACAGTAAGTACTTAATATATGCTTGCTGTCTATTGCCTGAGAAGTGAAACTTGACTTAGTAAGTCTGGTCTTATTTTCTCAGTGGATTAGACTAAGGGTACTTCCAAAGAGAATATAAAACAAAAGAATTTAAGAGCTGGTAGGATCTTAGGGATTAATTAGTCCAATTGTTCATATGTTTACTTATAAGGAAGGAGACAACCAGAGTGGGAGATGACTTACCCAAATTTATACAGCTAAGAGTGTGAGATCACTTTGTTGAGGGACAAGACCCAAGATTACACAGCTGAATGTGGCAAAGCTAGTCCTAAAAACCCACGTTTTGTCCCCTGGCTTCCATGCTACCTCCAAACTTCAGATACAATAGACATTTATCCACTTATCAAATTCAAGAATGGAATTCATTGTGCTTTCAGTGTCTTTTCCTGTTGTCAGAAATGATGCTTTTTAAAGGTCATGGAGTAAATGCCTACATTAAAGGAAACATCTTACCTATAATGCCCTTCCAGAGGGAGCTGCACTGTGCCCTCATCTTCCATGGCTAACATACTTTGTTCTTCCTGGGAAGACAATATTCAAAGTGAGTACATTACACCTGATAGTTATCCATTTTACTTTAAAGAACAGGGATGAATTAATGTTTCATTAGCTTATTAACCCTGAGAGCCTCTCTTTTGTTTGTACTTATTAATGTTAGCATGAGTTCTTTTAATAAAACATCAGTTACCAAGAACACAAGTAATTAAGGGTGTGTTACCTCAAATGATATAATTTAAGTGTTAACAACAATCTTTTTCATGTCACTCAATGGAAAACCTGATTCATTTTCAAAAAGAGCTTTTTCATGTTTTTTTTAAACTGTGAACTAAATTTACTGTTATGTAATGAGGACTTCAAGATTTTGGACCATGTTCCAGAATATTATCAAGGGAGTTTGTGGGATGTACTCCTCCATATATTTTTCAAGTAAGGGGAAGTGGTTTTCTTTTTGAGGTGACTGAAATACAGGCTTGCCTAAAGGCTAGAGGAATGGGCTAGGTGCCTTCTCAAGGGTCATCTTCAGCCTTAAATCCCATCGTTGAAGTTTTCTTTTGCAATTATATTTCTATCTTCTTCCAAAAAAAAAGGAGAAAAGATCATTTGGAGAGGCCATAGTCAAGAATAAGTAAGCAATGAGACTCCTAGGATGAAGGCATTTCTTTTCTCTGTTACATAAATGATTAGGTGCCTCACAGAGCTTTGAATCCATGCTTCCCAGATAAAGTTAGCTTTAACGACTACTATGAAATATAGTAAGTGAAATACTGTGTTATATATGGTATTGGGTATAAACAAACTATTGTTGCTGTACCCAAGGAGAACATTAAGACGTTTCTAGGTTATGACTCAGAGTCCATGTGCTTGTCTGTAAAGAGGCCAACTAAACTCCCCAAGTTTGAAGAAATATTAAGGAGCATTTAAAATCATTAAGACTAACTAAAAGTAAATAAAATAAAATAAAATCATTAAGAAGCTGACTTGGTCATCGAATCATCAGTTTTAAACTCTTGACCTGGGTGGGGGAGAAAGAACTATTTCAATTCTATTTGCTCCTATGGTGAAAGTGTCAAAGCTTGAACATCTCAAAACTACTTTATGATGGATTTCATTGATTTGTTTCTCATGCTTACCACAAAAATATATAATTTGCATTTGTATCACTAACAGACTTATCTCAGGATATATTATATTACATTTGGTTCTGAATTAACACTCCAGAGTGCTATGCACTTGAATACAGTTTATTGGCCTTGAGAGATAGCTGGTTTGCAAAAAAAAAAATGCAATAGTATCTACATTGTTCTGACCTATAATTCCATCATGGAAAATATGGGAGAATAGCAAATGCATCCTGCCAAAGTGTTAAGTTAACACCTGCCACATGATGAGTAAAATAAAAGTAGAATGTATGACAACAAGGAAATCATAAAGTGATTTCAAAAGTCATACTTCCCTGGAAAATGAGTTAAAGACTTGAATGCTGAAGCAATGCTTCCCAAATGAAACAGCTCTCTCTATAATGCAACACTTCTTTCCATGGTTCTCCAATGAATGATAAGCATTATATGTGGTGTATTCTTTCTAACTCTGAATAAAATATCAAGTACTTCAGTGAGAAAAAAAAAGTCTAAATTGTGCAGAGATGAGGTCATAGCTAACAATGGTCAGTCAAGCTGATGATGGAGAACCAAGACCAAAGCTTTGAGAACAAGTATCTTTTTTCCCCCTTAGATGATTTTCCACTTTTCTCTCAAATTACTTTCAATAATTATTTTGCACTCTGTGGCTTGTTAGCATGCGTGGGCTTTATACAAGTCATAATTCCATCCAAACAAAAACTCATCACCTCTAAAGATAGCTTTTCCAAGTCATGCTTATCTGAAAAGAAAGGTGGCAGAGCATCGGCTGCTTTCAGTGCCAGAAGGAAGCTGGGTGGGCCTGCAGGAGCACAGAGACGGCATGCTGAGTCCCTCAGGCATCTCAATAAGGAAACCAAATTAAAAAAAAAAAGCGGCATGCTTCTTGGGAGGAGCATCTACTCAGACACAAAGGGTCAGTCACATGGATTGACCTCAAGGCAATCACTACCCCAACTTATATCAACCTTATGGAAGAACAGATGTTAGAGGAAGCAGCCCTGCCATAATGCCATTCTGGGAATTCATGCAATGGGAGGGGCTCAAAGGTAAAAATATGCTTTGCAACAAAGTCCTTGAATCACTTCAGCTCCTAAACCCTCTTTGAAGGGGCTCAGCCACTTTATGCACAATCCCATTCTATAGTAAGAGATCCAGGGTCTTTGGAGGGTGAGATAGCTAGTTAGAGGAGTGGGTAGGGCACTGTACCTAGAGGCAGGATAGACTTGAGTTCAAATACTGCCTCAGACACTGTGTAACTTCATCCTCTCAAACTCAGTTTCCTCATCTGTAAAATGGTGATAATAATAGTGCCAATCTCATAGGGTTGTTATGAAGATCAAACAAAAATTTATAAATAAATATGAAGATAGGGATATATATATATATATATCTGAGAGAGAGAGAGAGAGAGAGAAAGAGAGAGAGAGAGAGAGAGAGAGAGAGAGAGAGAGAGAGAGAGAGAGTTGTTTGCAAAACTTGAAAGCACCATAGAAATGGTAGATCTTTTCTCAAGGATGTCTGAGTGCTTGGCAAATACTTGGTAAATATGACCAAATAAATAATCACATTTATAGTCCTAGAAGCTTGAAGCATTTTTCAGACTAATAACTAAGGACAGATATTGGTATTCTTTTGCAAGAAACAGAAACCTGAGACCTGACAAAGTTAAATGATAAACCCAACATCAATAAATTAACCAATAATTTCAACACATTTATTGATCTATATATAAGTGTCTGTAAAGTATGAAGAGGAATTAAAAAAAATGAAGTCTGTAGAACTCTGTTAAGGAGCTTACCCTACAGCTGTAGAAACAAAGCATATAAATGTGGTACCAAGTGGTGAATTATAACTGCGAAATAAGCATCACTGACAAAAACTGATCCACAAAGAAGAAAAATTCCTTGAGATGGAATAGTCAATGAAGGTTTTCACAAACGAGGAGAGGTAAGATTTGAGCTAAACTGCAAAGGGGAAGTGAGATCCAGATAGCCATAGAATAAGGCATTTGCTTTATGGTGGGGCAGGTGACGGTGGTGGTGGCAGGGGATACAAGTGGATTTGTGTTGGGGAAGTAGAGGGAAATGAAATTTAAAGATGGGAATATCAAGCTGATGACACTGAACTTTGAGATATATATATATATATATATATATGTATGTGTGTGTATGTGTATATATGTATGTATATGTATACAAATATTTATGTGTGTGTGTGTGTGGTATAGTCTTTCTTTCCTTGTTCATTTCTCTTAGGTGTCATAGTCCCCCCAAAATACTCTTGTTTGGTTGATATCTGTCACTATTGAGGAACAAGTAGTTGTTTTAGAAAGAGCTCTGGACTTCTCAGAAGTTTCCAACCAAGGGTCAGTTTCAGGTCCTGCTTTGTCTTTAAGATGTGTGACCATGAGTAAATCTTTACTTAAAATCCCAGCCGTAGTGAACTGTTCTGATAATCAATGAATATACATGAAAGTACTTGGTAACTTGTAAAATTCTAGATAAGTTTAAATTGTCACTGTTCCTATTTTATAAAATGATATATCTTCTACATAAATAAACACATCTATGGTCCTTAAGATGCTCAAAGCATAACTTCACCCTTGGGCAGATAAAAATTCTGATTTGACCACTTTTTTTTCTTTTTGGAGGCAGAGTAATTGAGGTTAAGTGACTTTCCCAAGGTCACACGGTTAGTAACTGTTAAGTGTCCGAAGCAGGATTTGAACTCAGGTACTCCTGATTCCAGGGCTAGTGCTCTATTCACTGCACCACTTAGCTGCCTCCATTGACTACTTTCTAAATCAAAAATAAAAGTCTAATTCGCATTAGTATTATGTAATGGATAGAATGCTGGGCCATGAGTCAGGAAGACCAGAGTCCAAATCTGGGCAAGTCACTTAATTTCTATTTGCCTCAGTTTCCTCTATTGTAAAATGAAAGTAATATTGGCATCTACCTCATAGAGTTGTTGTAAGGATAAAATGAGATAATATTTGTAAAGCATTTAGAACAGTGCCCGGTACATCTTAGGTCCTATATAAATGTGCATTCTATCTCTCCCCCTCCTGGGTTCTTATAGACAGTCATTAAACTATAAATGAATTAAGGACCAGGTAGATGTAGTTTTTGGAAGTGGAAAAAATTTCTAAATCTAAAACCTCTACAAATGCAAGACATTATTCTTGTTATCACTATTATCATGAAGTTACTGAGGTATCATTAAGCACCATAGTTTAAAAGCCCAGAAAAGCAAGACCAACCATTTCCAGAAAAGGCAGTCTTAGTGGATTGATAGCTAGCCTAATAGACAGGAAGAACTGGCTACACAACGTATGGGCTATGTGACCCTGAGTAAATCACCAAACCACTCAGTGACCCAAGCAATCCTCTAAGGCTAAATTGCAACGAAGGTGCAGATCTGTTTTGGTAAAGAGATGCCTCACCTCGAGCTCCTTGCACTAATAAAATCACAGTGCAAAAAAGGTACAATTGCAAAGCCACTTTTTTTTTCTGATAACTTTAAAAAAATGCTTTGTATAGGACATATTCAGAAAGACAAATCACAGAATAAGAAGCTCACCCAATATCCTTTGAAAATACGGACATTTATTGAAAATTCAAAAAATTTCAGACTTCTGAAAAGTCCATCCAAAGGCATCCATTTACTACATTTAGGAGTTTCTACAGACAAAAAGATTCTCTCCTAGTTCCATTCTCATTACTTTCATTAAACATTACTCACTAGCCTCTACTGTGCCTGACCAAGTCCTAGGATTATGTTCAGCCACCAAATACTCAAATGATCCCTACTTCAGTGGGGACATTTGTAGGCTTTCTTATGTCTCTCTTCTATGGGTGTTATATCTTTCCAAAAGACAAAAGTCTCTGCAGGACCTTGTCTTCTATTTCTTTTGTCTCTCCTCTAATGCTTCCATACATGGTGAATATTCAACTGACTTATACTCAACACAAAACAGATGACTTTATAACTTCCTTGGAGCTCAAAGTCTAGGAAAACACAAGTCAATGAAATTTGTCTGAAACGGACTCGAATCCACTTGGTCAAAAAATGCAACCACATTCTTCCTCATTAGTGGAATATATGAAGTCCTTTCTATTGGATAGATATTAAGTCCTGAGAGATATTTAACCAGGGAGGGGTGTTGGTGTTCCAGACACATTTGGACATCCAGAATTTGATTCTTAAGTCTTTCATTTACACAGAGCAATGTGTAAAATGTCAGGGTTCCAATATTCATTTCTACCCTGATTATAATCCTTTCTTTCTAAAAACTGAAACATATGCATATGCATATGCATGAAGCACATGGAAATTTGGAACAGAAGCTCTGCGACCTTGGACTGGCCTGTGTAGCTATTTATTCTGCTTAGCTCATTATTGAATTTTAAGGTCAACCTAATGTTTTCTCAATGCCATGAGACCGGAAGTGTGCTACTGGGAGGAAAACCCCACAGGATAAAAGTACAGACTTGTAACTATCATCAGAAGGACAAGAGGTGAACCTACTTTAAATTCGAGTCTCAGGGAGCAGCTTAGATGTTACATTAGAGACATTCCTGAAATTTGCCATCTTGCCAGACTTCTACTGAAGTTGCTCTACTGGTTCAGACTATTGGAGAAATGCAATATTATGAAGAAAGCCTTTTGACAACTCCCGTGATCCATTTATCATCTTATTGGACAGTATGCTAGAAAACTGAATGATGGAATAGGAAAAACCCAGTATGACACAATGCGTTCTCTTGACTGGCTCCATCCTGCTGTTGATACCATAAGCCTCCAGGAAGCCAAATGCTGAGGTCTGCTGGACAAAGTTGAAAATAAACCCATGGGAGTTTTTAGTCTAACCCTCCTACTCTCCATATTGACTGGACATTTTTAATATTTATTTCAAGCAGAAGAATGAAGATTTCTATGCTTCTTTTGTTCTTTCCAACTGTCAGATGCATAATTATCTCTGCACTGGTCAGGAGTTTATTTAGTGTTCAACAAGAGATTATTTCAACACTGTCACTGGCCTTATTTTTCTTCCCATATTATAGTTAAACAAAAGTAGATCCAAAATAGAATTTGAGTTGGAAGGGACCTTAGAAGTCAACTAGCAGCAGTATGGCATAGTCAGTAAAGTATTAGATTTGGATTAAATGTTGGACATGCTATCAAGAAGACCTAGATTCAGATTTGGCTTATGACATTTGCCATGTGACCATGAGTAAGTAAGCCACTAACATACTTCAGTTTCAGTTTCTGCATCTTTCAAATGTGGGCAGCCCTAATACCTATATTACATGTTGGTTGTGAGTTTCATGTGAGATAATGTATGTAAAGTAGTATGCAAAACTTAAAGCACCACAGAAATGCCATTTATTATAGTCCAAACCCTTCATTTTATATATGAGAGCCCAACACATAAAATGACTTGTCAAAGATTTCACAATAAATCAAAGAACAGGCAAGGGAATGCAAAAAACCTAATGGTTAATGGTTCAAATTAGATGTAGATCTATTCTCCATAGTAGTTCTGGGTTTTCTGTCTAAAACCAAGGTTCTATCTTCATGTACACACGTGCAATTTGGACATTCCAAATTAATCACATTTTGTACTTACAGAAAACAAATATCTCTATAAATCAAGGTGTTATTTTACTGTTTTTGAAATCCTCCTTCTTGTGAAAACATACTCAGCATTTGATGGAACATTGCACTATTCTATGTGCTGTAACAGGGCAGTTACTCAAATAGGACCTCTACTCTCAGAGAACTTAAGTCCAGCAAAAAAGACATAGGGAATCACATTCAAGGGGAAAACACCATAGAATGACCAGCTGTGGTTTTACAAAATATGTCATATGAGCATTTTGGAATAGTAAAAATAGTAAGTCTAAAGGAAGATGGAAAGTAAGGTACCATGGTTTATCTTGTAGAGGGCGGAAGAAAACCATATAATACATGTTTCTTTCTCGTCATTTCAAGGAGAGATAAAGCAGGGAAGAGGTTTTAAATTTGCTTTGAATGAAGAACGTTCTTTTGGAGGAACAAAATTTTGCTCTAGAATCTCAAGGGAAATAACTTTTTAAAAGTAGGAAAGAATGAGAGAAGAAATGAACTTTGCAAGTTGGAAAGGAAGAATGTTCAAGGTATAGGGTATGACTTGAGAGGAGAGTCATAGGTGGGTTAATTATATTAATGAAGCAGTTAGTATGGTTATCTCATCAGAGGTGATGAAATGCAGACATTCAACAGAAGATATAAATCAGGCAGTCACAGAAAATAAGATATTAGTTACTGTTTTGGTGTGTTTAATAATAAATGAAAGATTAGAAAGGCTGGAAGAATCACATTCAGCAAGCTTTGCATGTAAACCTTTTGTTCAGAAACCTACTTGCAAATTGCATTCAGCTAGAAAGCTGGAATTGAGAATAAATATAATTAATTAAATTAACCCAATTCAATTCAACAAACATTTGATAGGTTTTCTACTATATGCAAGGTACTGTACTAGACCAAATGCTTCCAACTTAAAACCAAACTAATCCTTGTCCTCAAGGGATTTATATTCCCTTTGGAGAGTGGCGCCCATGGAGAGGAAATATCTGTACAAGGTAATACAAGGACAGAAAAGTAAGGTGGCCCTTCAGCTTCAAATGTCAGTATCTTTACCCTTCAAAAATATTTGTTGATTTCTATCTCCTTTAGACTTAGTCTGTACTGAGTCCCAACCTGTCTTTTTTTTTGGGGGGGGGGAGAGGGTGTAGAATATGGTGTTTAAAGTACAAACACACTAGAAATGAACTAAAAACCAAGATTAGAAAAGAAAACCAATACTATTGGATATTGTGCTTGTAGGATCTTGCTTTTTTATGACACAAGCAAAATTTTAAAATACTAGCTTCTGTAGTACACTTGGAAAGATATAGTGGTCATACCGGAATTCAAACTTGTGTCACTAGAGAAAATGCTATTCAAAAAATGCCTTCTAGACCATTTAAGAAGATTAATATTGCCAGGTATTCTTTAGTACAAAGTTATTTTATCATGCTATGTCACCCAGAGTGGAGAGACCATTTGCAATTAAATGACCACAGAGAAACCTACAACAATCCAGTTCCATTGTTGAAATACAGTTCTCCAAGGAACAATGGACAGAAGTTTCGTGATGGATCTTTGCTGTCTAAACAGTGAAAGGCACTGATGTGGCTGAGCAAAAATGAAGAGCATTAGAATAGTTTAAAGGAACATATCTGTGGATATAGTAACACACTAAATGGTTGAAGCAAGTGGACAAACTCATCATGCCTCTCATAGAGAATAAATATAAAGATTAATTTCCAAGCTCTCACCAAATATTTTCTTTTAAATGTTAAGTTCATCTCTTTTTTTCTATTTTTAAATTGATGTGATTAATTAATATATCAAATATTTTACTAGTTAATCTTGTCATCTGCAAACTCCATGCCTTCTACGTTACTTTGTAATTGCCTAAGTAGATAAAAGAATAGCTCCCCAAATTTAGAAATGACAAAACAAGTAAAAGTAACCTCATCACATTGAAAGTATAATGCAGAAGCACTAAAAAGTGATATATTTCTTTTTGTATATGAAACAAAATGGGACAAAGAAGAAGATCATGAAAATAATAGTTTTCTCTGAAAACAGCTTGATTAAGTCAACCTTCCATTATTTTGAAAAAGCAAGTCAAATAAACATTTCTCACTGTTTAGCATTTAAACTAACCAATGACCACAACATTTTTGCTGTAGTCTCTTGGCCAACACTTACTTATTTCTAACAAAATGCCAGTGATAATTTGTTCCTTGCCCTCTTACATATTTAATTGAGTCAGTCTTTATACATGTAGACATTGGAAGACACTGCAATTCATTACCAGCTGTCTGCTATACGCAGGATAGGGGTTTTTAAAAACAATCATAGCACCTGGAGATTATGTATATGTTCAAATTATCTTATGAATTCAAGGAAATTTGTGACTTGGCTCACTTTATAAATAGAAGCTATCATTCCTTAAAATAGCCTCATATTTTCAGTGTGTCTGGGTTTAAACACATCGAATGTGCATTATTTTTTTTTTCCAAATGCCAGTTTTCTGGTGTCAAGTTGTAAGCTCTCCATTCAGCCAATTCACATCTGTCAGGATCAGTGATTACATAAAATGAAACAGGGTAATCTAGTTGTTTCAAAGAACTTTTGCTATTCAGGGCCAATGGTTGGGTGGGAAATGATGAGTTTCATTACTAAAGAGAATTGAATTTTAAAATGAAAAAAAAAATCCAATACTGTTTTTTCCTCTGACCTACCTCTTTTTCAGCATCTTCCAATTTCTTTTTCTTGCTTTCAGGCATCAAATCATCCAACCAGCTTAATTCTCGTTTGGTAAAAAATAAATCCATCAATTTTCTTACAAACACCAAAGCTAATACCTGTAGTAAACAGGGGCATAATTTCAAAGCATAGGAAACCTATTATAGGTGCATGTACATTTAATGGAAACATGTCAAATTACATTGAAATGCTTTATTTTGGTTGATATAACAATAAATATTAGTATAGCAGTATATAGTGCATAAATCGTCTGGACTGTGCTGTTTGGAACTTAAAAGAACATAAGTAATACTTTTTTTTTTTAAGTATCATAGGCCTCATTATGGAAGGGTTGGGCATATTATATTATGATGGTGGATGAAATTTGAAAATTCACATTTCTATTATGAATTAGGGTTAAGATAAGCTTATCTTGCCCCCTCATTAAAATCTATTAACTATTTTTCATTCTCTAATGTCAGCATGAGAGACAAGGAACTCTTATGGATACTAATAACAGCATAATTCTATATTGGCATTTTTTCACATTGAGTATCTCTTTTTAAGTTATGGAACATTTGAGAAACTTAAACTCACTCAATTTCAAAATACTCCTTTCATCAATGATATCTACACCTTAATCTCAAGTTTGGATGATTTTTAAACATTTATTTTTCCTCCCACATTTAATCCCTTGTCAATTATCCTTACTGTTAAGGAGACACAACTAGCCTGGATAATTGAAATTTACAGGTAATTTTAGTCACTAGTTTTAATCTACTATCTCACCAAAATTAACTGGTTTCAGTTTTATTGTATTTCCTGCTTCCCATCGTCTGAATGGAGGATCCAATAAAATGTCCACATGCCAGATAACAGCTCCTTGGATAGAGGAAGCTAACAAGGAGATATAGTGTTTTCATACCATCATGGGAAAGACGATGGCAGCTCTTGAAACTTTGATTATCCATAGGAGGCCAAGGCAACTCATCTGAATGATGGTGAAGAGATGGACTTTTCGAAGGGGTACATGCCGTAGGTATATGAAATCTGGCTGGTGTTTTGCTGGCATCCAGAAAAGCTTTATTCTATCAAAGAACTGTAACATAAATTAAATTAAATTCTTTTGATAAATAATAAGAAGAACTACATCATCATAAATTGATGTTGCCTTCTTAACATTGTAGCTTTACTTGACATTCCATTCACATTTTTCACCCCATTTGAAGTGTTAGGTCCCTCAAGTTTCCTGGATTTTTTTTTCAGCAATTGGGGTTAAGTAACTTGCTCAAGGTTACAAGGCCAGGTGTTTCTGGGTGGGGGCTAAGTGTCTGAGCCCGGATTCAATCCCAGGTTATCCCGAATCTGGGGCCGGTGCTCTTACTCACTGTGCTACCTGGCCACCCCAAGTTTCCTGGTTTTTAATGGGAATAAGCTATCTCTACACTCAATCCCATGCTCTCATCTAAATAATAATGGGAAGCTTTAAAATTTGATAATCACATTTCATTTTTATTAGGAGGTTGGATAAAACATGGGTTGGATAAGACACAAGGGGGGGGGGGAATTCATTTTTCTGATCAACTCCTTTCTCTCCTCTACTACTTAGCCTCCTCGAGGAGATAAAACACCATTATCACTATAAATTTTTTTTTTTGCTTTTTTTTTGGAGGGCAGTTGGGGTTAAGTGACTTGCCCAATGTCACACAGCTAGTTTTTATGTTAAGTGTCTGAGGCTGAATTTGAACTCAGTTCCTCCTGACTCCAGGGATAGTGCTCTATTCATTGCAACATCTAGCCACCCCATCACTATAATTTTAAACAACAAATCATGATTGCAATCCTATTATGTATTTGTAGGACACTGTTCAATGGAAGATAAATAAGGAGAGGTTTTTGAATCATTTATTTTGAATATTTAAAAGAGTAACCTATCTCCATATCTGTGTGTGGAGTGAAATTCATAAAATAGGACCTTCCTTAAAAAAGAGGGAGGGGGAAAGTAAAATGAAATCTCTTGCCTTGCATATGAATATCTCAGATTTTACAGAACTGAAATTTCCCAGTGAATCTTCCTCCAGTTGTGAAGCTGTATAATTGCATAAGTGAACCTTATTGTGTGGGTGTCTGAGTTGTTATTGTTTAGGTGGTACATTTGCTTTACTTTGGGTTTTCAAAGTGTTGGAATGAATATAGAAGCGACTGTGCAGCTGAATACAGAAACAGTGTAAGTGAGAACACTGTGATCTCTCGCAGTGTTTTTTCTGCCGCATTTCAGAGTGAGAAGCCTAGATATTAAGTTTCTTAATATTGTCAAACAACCAGGTAACTTCTATAGAATCCTCCCACACCCAGGGATTTAACTTTTCCCTTGTTAATACCGGTACTTAACAAGTGTTCAATGGCTAACATTCAAGTAATAGTAACAATTTTTTAAAAACAATTATAAACATTCTATTTTTCTCTTCTCCTGGTTGCCTTTCCATTGCTCTACAATCACTAATACTTGAAGTACAAGACCTGGATGTTCCACTTCTATTTTCAATAAACTCTCCATGAAACACTTTTCATCCTGTTTCATTTGTTGCTACTTAAAACTCATTAGATTTCTCTCCTAGGCCTTTGGGTAATGTTTTCCTCAATTCTCATTCGAAAGATTCACACCCCAAAGAATTCCAAAACTTGGCATTTTTGTTTAATTCTAAACCTCATGGGTACAAAATCATGTGAGCGGAATTAGGGGAAAAAATCTGTCGAAACCTATCAAAACTATTTTACTTTGTTTCTTAAACTTATGCTGCTGTATTTATGTGAGCCTGGGGCCTAATAATAAATACTTTTCACTTAGAGATGAAATTAGTGCTAGTGGAACTTTTGCCAAAGGCAAAAAAACAGCAAAACAAACAAACAAAACCTCTTCCGGCACTTTTCCCTGATTCCTTTACGGAAGCCCAGAATCATTGGGAGTGCACTTTTCTAGGAGGAAAAGTTCTTGGAATGAATGAACTTTTGTGTGGGGAAATGACATTGTATGGCTCCTCTCAATAACCCTTGTTGGAGGAAACTACCTCACCTAGAATCAGATGGGCCACCCCCGATGTCTTATCCTTTTGAGGGACACTTAAAAATCAACTCAAGATCTCTCTTGAATTACACATATTGATGTCAGAGCTAAACTTCTACCCTTCTTTATTTGTGAGTGTCGGACACTGGTTCTTTACTCAACAAAAGGGGCTCTGGGCTGGCCTGATGCCAAATATGACTCTTATCTAACCTTGAGTCTTTTTCACCCTTTTAATATACAGACAAATGAGTAAATGCAGAGTAGGCTTGTTATAAGAAGAACATATAGTTTATGTAGTTCCTTTATTCAACCTGATATAAATTAAACTTCTCAATAAATTTACCCTAGAATGATAGATTCTCATACTCTTCAGAGTTCAACAGAATGCCCTTTTTGTATATAATTGTGTTATGGAACCCAGCAAGAAAGTTCAAATGCAAAGGAAAATATTAAGCACTGATTGTTTGCTCCCAACCTCTATAATATTAACAATATCTTTTTACTTGCTCAGAAAATGCTCATTCTTTTTCTTGTGCATGGAATTTGTTTCATCCCCCAGTGTAAATTTGCTAGTGACAAACACAATTCTGTAGGGCTGTGATGGGGTTAGACATAGAGGGGAGGGACCAACTGGAAGGGACTTCAGAAGCTTTTTAGTGCAACCTCTTCTTTTCTATAAATGAAGAAAGCTAAGATTCAGGGAGGTTAGTGACTGACTAGAAGGATTCTGCTTTGGCCTTCTGCAGTCATGGTTAATCTTATCCAATTTAGGGGGACTACATGAGATACGGTCTAGTGTTAGTTCCTAAATTGGCTATCCCATTATCCATAGAATTTTTTTTTACCATAATATAGTACTTTGTAAAGGTTGCTACAAGTTTTTATCATGACATACTTACCTGAATTCCCTTTAGAGATGAGGCACCCATGTAAAGAAATACCCCATAAAGCACTGGCATTGGAATAAACTGGAAAGGGAGGAAAATCAGAGCAGAGAATAGCATATAATTTACTGTTTTCAGATGTCATTCTGAGATGTTATTTCATGCTTACCAAAGATATTCCTAGTGTGGCTATTGTAGAAGGAGAAAAATATACGGCAATACACTTTCTGGAAAATTTGAACTTTGTTTTTACAATGCTAAAATATCAAGATGAAAAGAGAAAAATGCAGTTCCTAGTTGCTTTTCTAGTTGCTTTTGTCAACACCAGGCTGGAAGCTTGTAAACAACTGCATTTTCCCCTTTTTAATCTTACAGGTTGGGCATCATCTCATTTACTATAGGATGCAACTTTGTAGGACAGTATAAAAATGTATAGAATTCTTAAAAGTCTAATTCAAAGCAAAATAATTTGATTATATTCTTTAAGTTGTAGCCAACCGAAAAAGGTAACAGCTTAAAATCTAATTATATTAGATTGGAAATATTTATTAAATTGTGTGAGACAAAGCAACCATTATTTAAAGTTTTACAATGGATAGAACACCCCCTTTAAATATAAGAAAACAAATGCATGCATGGACAATTGCCATGAAATAGGTTTTATGTTGTATTTAGAATAGGAGAGGGCAAATGTGACCATGGACAAGTCTCTGCTCATCTCAGTGCCTCTTTGCAATGCTCAATATCATTAATTGGAATTATATCTGCCCGCTGAGAAGAAAATAGACCCTTTACTTAGTCTGAACCTGCATCAAATTCAGGATATGTCAGATTTTTTTTTTGCAAAAAAAAAAATCAATGATGTCAGTCAGAAACAAAAAAAAATGCCTTTTGCCAAAAACTTGATCACAGTTATAATTTAATTTAGCCATTTCAAGATGGTGTTCAATTGTTGTCAGTCATGTCTGACTCTTTGTGACCCCATTTGACAAAGACTGGAGTGGCTTACCATTTCCTTCTCCAGTTTATTTTACAAACAAGGAATTGTGGCAAACAGGGTTAAGTGATTTGCCCAGGGTTACACAACTAGTAAGTGTTTAAAGTTGGATTTGAACTCATAAAGGTGAATGTTCCTGATTCTAAGACCAGTGCTCCATCCACTGTGCTGCTAGATGCTTTTAATTTAGACATTTACTTTTGTCAAATTAATGTTTATGTGCATGAGATCAGAAATTTACAGTTGAAAGAAACTTCAGAGATTGTTTTTGACCCCCTCATTTTACTTATGAAGAAACTGAGGTCCATATACTTAAAGAAGACTTTAAAATGTAAACTGGAAATTTTTGCTTTTAGTAAAGGTCATGTTTTTCTTTTGGTAACATTAGCTATGTACATTTATGTAAATAATATATTAAAGAGAACACAATATAACATTTTGACCAATTCATTGAACCATTTCTGCAAAATGGAAATTTTCATTATCTACAATGACACATATACTTTGCCTCCTGATTCCATGTACAAAATTAGGCTTGATTTACCTTAAGAATGCTGGTCATAAAGACAGATGAACCCATAAGGACAAAAATCATGAGTCCTGTAACTCTTTGTTCTCGGATTCCAAGAAATTTGGGTTGTTCCCCTGGGGCTGAACATTCAGATTCCAGTTTTAGGCTGTTCACGTGAGTAATTGAAAGAACTGTGGCAGCCACAAACCATGGGAGTCCCATAATGGAGCACACGCCAAGCATGACTGCCACCATCAGTAAATCCAGATGGTACCCACATCCTTTCTGTTGGGAAGAAACAAAGATTCTTACTTCTAATAACTTGTAGGAAGACCAGGAGTAAGTACCACCATGCATTGGTAGCAGTAAGAACATAAGAAATATTATTTACTATTTTATACCTTGTGTGACTTGCACAAAAATGGCATAAAAGTCAAAGATGTAAAAGTGATAGACACTACATAAGTACCTAGAAAACTAGTTTCATAGGCAGATGTACAGCAGCTAGGATCAATTTCAGAAGCTCATACTTTTACAGATAAAATAAATGTGTTCCCAGATTAATGTCATCTCAATTTCCAATATATTTCCAACATGTATGTAAACTCAGGAGGAAATTAAATTCACATCTATTCACCAAACATTATTAAATATCTACTATATGCAAGACACCATACATAGAGTTGGGAATATGCATATAAAGAAAAAAACCATACTTGCAGTCAAGAGGTTCATATACTACTGGGGCAGTGATATACAACATGTATACCAACAAGTATAATTTAAGGCAATTGGAAGGCAATTTGGTGGCATAATGGATAGAGTGTTGGATTTGGAGTCAGGAGGGCCTGAGTTCAAATTCTGACTCAGAGAAGTTATTTAAGCCTAAGTTTGTCTCAGTTTCCTCACCTGTCAAAATTAGGTTAAAAATATTGCCTACCTCTGAGGCTTGTTATGAGGACAAAATGAGATAATATATGTGCAGCACTATGTAAACCTTTTTTTTTTTTTGAGGGGGAAGGCAGGGCAATTCGGTTTAAGTGACTTGCCCAAGATCATATGGCTAGTTTTTTGTGTTAAGTGTCTGAGGCCGTATTTGAACTCAGGTCCTCCTGACTCCAGGGCTGGTGCTCTATTCACTGTGCCACCTAGCTACCCCAAATAAGTTAGTTGGCTTTTTTTTTTGGCAAGGCAATTGGGGTTAAGTGACTTGCCCAAGGTCACACAGGTAGTACGTGTTAAGTGTCTGAGGGCAAATTTGAACTCAAGTCCTCCTGATTCCAGGGCCAGTGCTCTATTCACTGTGTCACCTAGCCACCCCTCACTGTGTAAACCTTAAAGTGCTATATGAATGCTAGCTATTACAGAAAAAGAAAATCAAGCAAGGCCTTTTGGAAGAGGTAGTACTTGAAATGAATCTTGAAGGAAGACAAGGATTCTGAGTGATAAAGATGGAGGGAAAGTTTCTGAAAATGCATGGAGGCAGGAGATAGGTTGTCAAATTCAAGGAATGACTAATAAGCTGATATGGATGGAATGTAGAGTGAATGAAAGGTAGAAATTCTATAAGGACCTGAAAGATTGTTTGGAGTCAGAATAAGAGGCAACAGAGAACCACAAGGCTCAGGAGCAGGATAATGACATGATCACACTATGCCTCAGGAAGATTATTTTGGCAAATTTAGGATATGAATTAGACAGGAGAGGCTGAATTAAGGGGAACAATTAGAAGGCTATTACAATAATCTAGTCAAGAGGCGGAGAGTTCTTGAATGAAGGTGAGTGTAGAGAAGGCAAGCAATGTGAGATATATTGTATCAAAGGAGATGATGGTGAGGGAGAGTGAAAAGTCAAGAGTGGCTATGAAGTTAGCAGTCTGAGTGGCATAAGAGGATGGGAATGTCAACAACAGTCAGAAAAATTCTAGGGGAAAGAATGTGAATTCTGCTTTGGACATGATGAATTCAAGATGCTTTTTGAACATGAAGAAGGATATATTCAGCAGGCAGTTGGCAATGTGGGTCTGGAGCTTAGAAGAGAGATCTGGGCTGCATCTAGGAGCTATCTGCATAAAGATGATAGTTGAGTCCATGAGATCTAATGAGTTCACCAGTAGAGAGTTTGTAATTTGAGAAGAAGGGAGGACCCAGGAAAAAACTTTGGGGGATATCCATGTTTGAGCAATGAAGGAAGAAGGAGAGGGGAAGAAATGGTGAAGAGTCTGAAAAAAGATGAGTGTTCCTCAAGCCTCTGCCTTGGGTCTTATCTTCTCAAAGTATGGACTTCTCACTAGTGAGCTCATCGGAAGTGATAAAAAGTAAGAAGGGAACCAGTAGAGAGCAGCACTACAGAAGACAAAGGAAAAGGACTTTATCCAAAAGGATGGAGCTTTCAACCACATAAAAAGCTGCAGAAAGGTCAAAGAGGATAAGAGCCAATTTGTGAGAGCACCAGTAACTCTGGTCAGAAACCTAATTATGTGGTGAGAGTTTTTTTAAGGATGCAGAAGATCTGGCAATGTTTATAGGCAGCAGGGAAGGAACCAGGAAAAAGGGAAAGACAGAAGATGAGAGAGGAGGGAATGATCCCTCTGGCAAACACCTAGAGAAGAAGGAAAGGGATGAGATCAAGGGAAAAGAAGAAGGATTAGCTTTGATGAGGAGAAGAGGTCTGTCCTCCCTCAGATACTGGAACAGAGAAGAGAATAACTAGAAATGTATAGTGGCTCTGCGGTATGGAGCAGAGGAAGGAAGAGAGGAATTAAGATTCATGACTTCAATTTTCTCAGTAAAATGAGGCAAAGTGATAATTGACCAAGAGACAGGACTTCAGAGAGACAGAGCAGATGAGGAAAAAAAGAATAAGCCTTGGATAATAATAATTATATATAAATATATATATTACATATAATATATAAATAATATAATAATAATAATAAACAGCTGATCTGGAGAGTGTTTTACAGTGTCTTTTTGTGGAAAATTATAGGATTACCTTATAGCATAGAAGGTCCAGTTGAGATTAGGTGACATAAACTTATAGTGAATCCAGTTGGTCTAGTTATGTAATATCTTTTGGCAGCATTTAGTAGAATAGGAATAGGAAGAGAAGAGTCAGATGGTGAGATTCATCTTGGGCTCAGGATTAGCTGTGCATAAATGTTGGCAAGATAAAAGAACAAAGGTTTCAAGAGTGGAGGGTAGTGAAATTGGTCAACTATAGGGTCAAGTATATGAAGAAAGTAATACAAAACCAGAACATGATTGATGTTGATTAGAAGAGAAAAGGATGGAAGGAATTGTGGTGGGAGCAAATAATAAATTTAGAAAAAGTGAAGTGAAGAGGGAGGTAGAAGGAGGAAATTAGGAAAATAAAGGGAAATTTCAGAGTTTGAGATGAAGGAAGTGGCACAGTTATAGGTGATGGTGTGAGCTAAATAGTGACTATTCCTGTAAATGCCTGAGGAAATGTCAAGATAGGGAACTTGAGAACTGAGAAGGATAGTGAACTAGAAAGCAATGGAAGGGAAATTTGCACATGTATCAAATAGAAGGGCACAGAGAAGTTTATAAAGCAATACTCTGAGCCAGGTAATGGACTCTTTGAGAAAGGAGGGGGAATGTCCCAAGGGCTAGTAGATGAAAGCAACCAGGATTGGGATAGGCAGATATCAAGGGAAGGAGTGAATCACAAATAGAGTCTGGAGAATGACTAGAGGTAGAAGGAAGGTCAGGAATAAGCAAAGAGCAGGTTGACTCCTCTTTCTGGCCAAGAATAGAGAGTGGACATTCAAGAAGGAGGATACCCAATGAGGTAGTGTCTTCTGGAGAGAGTCAGATTTCTGTGATTACTATAAAGTACAAAGAGTATAAGATGTAGAGATCTACAGTGAAGGAGTATTAAACAACAAGGTAGGGGCTCCCCTCCAGAGAATGGAATAGAATGATAGGACTGAGCAATATAGGGACCATGCTAAGTCAGAACTAAGGTGGATAGAAATGAGAGCTATAGTAGAAGTAGCAAAGAGAAAAGATTATTGATTCAGCAGATAACTTTTGAATCACAAGCTTAAGGGGCACAGGAAATGGGAGTTTACTAACCAAAAGATGGGAAAAGAATTATATGATCAAATTTCCCAGCCTCCAGGGTCCTCTGACTGCAGTGCACCATGGAGAGTTAGGACTGGTGGATTTACTTTTCACAGATTGAGACTCCAAATCTTGAGAAGCTGTCAGTGAAGGCATCAGGGAACGCCGCCTAGGCATCTAGGTCAATGATTCCACATAGACCTTCCATACAAGGCTCACAATCCCTTTATCAGCTTACCCGAATGATGAGACAATGTTCCCTTTGGTGCCCCGAGGCCCCATGTATACTTTGTCCCTTTTCCTTTACTTTAGGAATGACTTTAGAAACGACCCTATTTACTTTTCCACTTGAGGATCTACTTTCACATTTATCTGTGATAGACCTTAGCATCTCTAGTATCTTCTTTTTCATTGGTTTCTTCTTTTGGGCCTCCCCTATCTTAAAACAAAACAAAACAAAACATATTTTCTTGAGCCTGCAGCCCTTCTAGCTATCAACCACTCCCTTCTTCCTTTTGCTGCCAACTCCTCAAACATGTGGTCTATACACACAGCCTCCACTCCTTACCATCTGAAGTCACTGCAATCTGGCTTCCACCCCCACCACTCTATGAAAACTGCTCTCTTAAAGGTTACTGATGACCTTTTTCTTGTCAAATTCAATGGCCATTTCTCAGGCTTCATTCTCCTCAATCTTTCTGTTACTTTTGATACTGTTAACCACCCACTTTTTCTGGAGTTGGCCCTCCACTCTTCTCTCACTACACACACTCCCTTCAGTGAGCTTATCCAACCTCATGGCTTCAACTCTTCCTTCTATGCAGATGATTCCCAAAGCTATATCTTCAGTCTAAACTTCTCACCAATTCTCCAGTCTTATATGTTGTTTAAGTATGGAACATCTCTGTTTGGATGTTCCACTGGCATCTTAAAACTTATGCTTAAATTGATCTCACTATATGAACCTTAAACCCACCCCTCCCCACTGCCCAGTTTTCTCACTTCCATCACTTATACCATCATTATTTCTAAGTATGTAGCTATCTTTAATTCTTCTCTCTTCTTGGTCTCCTTTGTCCAATCTGCTACCAAATACTATTTCCCCCCTTTGAAACATCTCTCAGATTTTCTTTTCCTCTGTATTTCCTCTGCCACTATTCATGCTCTCTATTCATTCCTGTCTTTACAAAATAAGTTTTAAATCAATTCAACAAGCAGTTATTAAGCATTTAATATATACAAGGCACTGTACAGATAGGAAACCAAAACCAAATAGTCTCTGCCTTCAAAGAAATTATATTCAACTGGGGAGGAAGGTAGTATATAGAACATTCAGGTTTTCATTTCCTTTTGCCTGCATTATTGAAATAGTTGGTCTCTCTGTCTCCAATTTCTCTCTACTCCACTGCTCCCAGACACATTTCCCTAAAATACTGCTTTTATGCCATCATTCACTTGCTCAATAACCCATCATCATTCCTTACTACCTGCCATAGCAAACTGAAACTCTTTTGTTTGATTTGAAGGGCCTTAATAATTTGGTCTCACCTTACTTAACCAAACATTGTCTCTATCCACAAACCCTCTGCTACAATCAGACAAATTTCATCTTTCCCTACAAAAGCTATGATAGTTCCAGGCAAAGTTAACAAACAGCATGAACAAAGACACTCCTCAAGGAGAGAAAATGAAATTCATGTTCAGACAACAGCCAATACTGTAGTCCAGTTTGGATAGAACATATGAAGGGGAATAGTGGAAAATAAGATGAAAAAGGAAGTTTGGTGTCCAATCAGGGATGAACTTAATGCTAGGTTAAACAGCTTGGATTTTATTTTGTAGGCAAGTACAAATCGCTGAATGTTTTCAAATCTGGGAATGACAGACTCAGAATTGTAGTTTTAGAAGATTATCCTGGGGCAGCCAGGTAGCACAGCGAGTTAGAGTACCGGCCCCAGAGTTGGGATGACCTAGGATCGAATCCGGGCTCAGACACTTAGCACCCACTCAGAAACACCTGGCCGTGTAACCTTGAGCAAGTTACTAAACCCCAATTGCTTTAAAAAAATTAAAAAAAAGATTATCCTAAAAGTGATAAGTGGGATAGGCTTTGAGGAGTGGGATAGTTCAGGTGTAGAGATTATTTAAGAGTCACCTTTAGGGGCGGCTAGGTGGCAGAGTGAATAGAGCACCGGCCCTGGAGTCAGGAGAACTTGAGTTCAATTCCAGCCTCAGATACTTAACACTTACTAAGTGACCTTGGGCAAGTCACTTAACCCCAATTGCCCTCCAAAAAGCAAAAAAAAAAAAGAGTCACCTTTATTGTATATTTAAAAGGAATAAAAATTTGTACATAATAGATTTATAGTTTCATGTGCAATCGTCTTTTTTATTATACTATATCATAAAAATGCTTGTTTTATTCCATGAATAAAAAAATTAAATAACTTTTTTTATTAAAAAAAGTATACTGCAACAATCTAGGGATGAGATAATGAGAACCTAAAGTGCAGTGGTGAAAGTCAGGAGAGAAAGCAAGTGACAGAACCTCCAGGACTTGGCAATTGTGTAAAGTGCAAGGAAGAAGGAAGACTTGGTTTGTCTATAAAAAGTAAGCGTCTTTGCTTTATTTATTTATTTTAAAGCAATTGGGGTTAAGTAACTTGCTCAAGGTTACACAGCCAGTTATTTCTGGGTGTGTTGCTAAGTATCTGAGCCCAGATTCGAACCCAGGTCATCCAGACTCTAAGGGCTGGTGCTCTTACTCACTGCACCACCTGGCTGCCCCTAAGCAATTGGGGTTAAGTAACTTGCTCAAGGTTACATGGCCAGGTGTTTCTGGGGGGGTGCTAAGTGTCTGAGTCTGGATTAGATCCCAGGTCATCCTGACTCTGGGGTGGTGCTCTTACTCACTGTGCTACCTGGCCGCCCCTTAGCGTCTTTGCTTTAAAAAGGGGGTGGGGGGCAGGTTTACCAATAACCCATGTATTACAGTTTTAACCAATATCACTATTTGATATGTGAACTCACAGGGCCCAGACTACAAATCATCCTGAATATCTGTGCCTTGCACAAAGGATTTAGAGCTGGAAATGAACTTGTTTATCCCTCTAATTTTACAGATAAGGGAGATGAGGCCAGAAGTAGATGACCTATTCAAAGTTATGTATGTAATAATTATCTAAGCTATTTGTGACACCAAATCCAATTCTCTTCCTGATGTTGACCATGCTGCTTCCTCTCCTAGTAGGGGCTTTATAAATGTCTATTAAATTGAATTTGTTGAGTGCATGTCCATTTAAGGCTTTCATCTGAATCAGCTAGCCTTCCTTTTTCTTACCATTTCCTCAAAACCTTTCCTAGAAAGAAACACATTGGGTGGTCAACATAGGACAATGCTCTGAAGATAAAGAAGAAAGAATGAGGAAATTTCTTTGTAGAGACCATTTTCTCTTGAGCAGCTTCAAGCCTATAGCAAAAAAAGAATGTGGATAGTGTGGGGGCAGAAGTAGTGTAGAGAGTTGCAGAGTTGATGGAATTTGGTCATCAGTATGGCCATTGCAATGTGACTTAAAAACCTTTTGAATGCCAGGAGCCTGGGGAGCAATTCTCCTCTTCAAGCCTGAATAAATGCTATCAAATTGGGTGGGAGAGGGGAGAGAGAAGTTCCATGCACAGAAAGAGTACAATGTTAATAGTGCTCTCCTGGACGTGAAAAGAAGCATACTTATTATGAGATGCTGTCAAAAAGTCTTTACAAAGGGAATTGGCTGCCAAGAGTTAGTGCTACCTACCAAGAATAAGGATCTTAAGCAATTCTAAGTGAGCAAGTTCCTGGAAGTCTTTCAATGTGATATGTAAAGAACAAGCTTCTGGTCCCTTTATCAATTGTAAGGGAAAATCACTTCTATAATTGAGGGTTTAGTCACACATCACCCTCAAGGTAATAGTTCTGAAGAAGGAAAAATGATGATACGTGATACTTGGATTAGACATGTCCTATTTAGGCACAGAGAGTAGACTTAAGATGAAACGGTGTATATTATAGAAGGGAAGATTTTGGTTTGACTTCCTACTGATTAGAACTATTTGGTTCCATTTCCCCATTCATTGGAGATCATTGGATCATAGATTCAGGACTGGAAGGGTGTTTAGAGGCTATTTAATTCAAGTCTCTCATTTTATAGATGAGGCTACTGAAGGTTAGAGAGATCCCCCAGATCATGCATGTAGTATATGGCAGAACTGGAATTGGGATTTTATTCCACATACTCTGATTCTAAATCTAGCACTTTTTTGATAGCATCATTCTGCCTTTATATTGTAGAGAGAATTCAAGTTCAGGTATAGATTGGACTAGATGACATGCACAATCTGAGAAAACCTTTCATTCCCAAGGTTCTGTGAATTCTGGCTTTGGCTGGAGTCACCAACGAATTTGAAGACTGCAAAACAGTGAAAGAAGCTAGGTTATTGTTATCATTAGAACGTCCCTTTTGGATGATGCTTACTGTAGATTCATGGATGATGATGGTGATGACAGGGAAGTATGACTTGGGGGTTTGGGAGAGAGACCTTAGGCATGTCTTGGGCTTGTCCCACTGCTGCTGTTCCCTACGGTCTCATTATGAGACACAGCTTCCTAGAAGATTTAAATTTCCACAACTGTGATTTCCAAATCTGTTTCATACTTAAGTGGGATAGTAACTTAGAGCAAGCAGGCAGAATAGACAATTCCATCAAAAAAAGATTTTCTAGAATTAAATTTGTGTTTCTTTGAAGGGAAGGACAGAAACTATAAAAATGCCATTTTCCCAATGGTTTCATGTACCAAGGAGAACATCTTGATTAAATACAAATTGAAGAAATTAAAACCATCCAGAAATTCACATCATCTCAAAGTCTTCCCACTTGACTTTCATTTAAAATGTGTCTTTATATACTTGGACTTCCTCACCAAATTAGTAGCTGGAATAAATGTCAGCCAAGAGGAAGTATCCCCGTCTCGGTGCATAACAGAGAGATCTTTACCTTCTGACATGTTTCTGTGGAATTTATTCTCAGATAGAGACAGGACTGGAGCATTGATTCTCACATTCATATATGAATCATAGGAAATGGACATATGGAAGGAAAAGGGAGCATAGCAACAGGTGATGCTACACCAGACCCCACTAAAACCAACATGCAGCAAGACAAGAGGCCAGCCAAGAGGACCATCTGATACCCAGATGCCACTGCTGAAAAAATTCATTCCAAAGCTTGGCAGCAATTTCCTGCATCTGTCAAGTTAACCACATGAAAGACTATAGATTGACATGAAGAACCAGGCTGACAAAGAGGGCAGAAAAGAACACATCAAATGCTATAATCCTCAAGAGGATGTGGAGCCAAAAGAATGTTGCAAATGCATTAATTTACTCAAGTGATCTGTGATTGTATTGCTCCCTATTAAAAGTGATGTCAAAGAAGAGTGAACTGTCTGCAGATGCACATTGAGATGATCCTAATTAGATTTTCATAAAAACTTTTCCCCTCAAAAAAGGTGAATAAAAAAAATTTCCTGCTACTTATAGAAAGCCCATTTCGAAACTCTTATAGATAGAATGTGATTGCCCTTTGACCCTTGGTTCTCATTGTTAGGCAAATATCCCTAAGCCATCAAAGAAAGAGGGCAAAGGTCCCATGTGCACAAAAATATTTATAGCAGTTCTTGTTGTACAGCAAGGAACTGGAAACTAAGGAGGTGCCAACCTACTGGGGAATGGCTAAACAAATCATGGTATATGGATGTAATGGGATATTTTTGTACCATAAGAAATGGAGAAATGGACAGTTTCACAGGAAGCTGTGAAGACCTCTGGAAATTCATGCAGAATGAAGTGAACAGAACTAAGAGAACAATTTATATGACACCAATATTATGAAGAACAACAACTTTGAAAGACTCTCTAGAACTATGAACAATGCGATGACAAACTCTGATTTTAAAAGGGTTATCATACTTCCTAAGAGTAGGAAAGGGACTTAAATGAAGATTATGATATACCTTTTTATACATGGCCAAAGTGGGGATTTGTTCTGTTGGACTATGCATATTTGTTTTAAGGGCTTGGTTTTTTTTTTTATTACTCAATTGAGGGCAAAGAAGTGGAAGGGAGAGAAAATAAATTGATAGAAAAAATGAAAATAACAAATTATAAATTAAAAAAACAAGTAGGTATCCTTAGATTGTTTTTCAAAGAGACTCAGACTGAAAGTATCCCTCTCTGCTAGGTAAAAAAGAGGATTGTAGATATATGATGATAGAAATGCCAATAAAACAGTATATGCAAAAATCCTGAGAAATGGAGTAGGGGGAAGGGAGAAAAAAAGAAAAAGAGACAGGTGGCTACAGAAAGTTTTAAACATATTAACATTCTCCCTGAATTCCTCTATCACTCTACATCATTTAAAAGATGCTGTCATGAATGCTTAGATAAGATACTGATTGAATAACTCTGATTACTGTCTTTACTCAAGAAATTTTTCCATTGAAATTAGGGGATTTCTGTCCATGAAGGCTTCAAAAATCAATCTTCTTTGATATGTACCTAATGTTTATAATATGACTTTCATTTCTTCTAAAACAGAATAGACAATTCCTTCAAAAAAATAAGAACACCTTTTTGTTTCCTCTCAAAGCAGATGTTTGAGGAGGTTTTCATCACTTTTTGGAAAATATTAAAGCAACAAAACAATATTTAACAATGAAATAAGAGATCTGTTACATGTCTATCTTTACTTGAGTCCGTGGCTCTAATGATATCTATCAAAGTTACTGTGGTCTTTTATGCATGAGAATAAGACCAAGTTAGAAAGCTGCAAGAATTGGGGAAGGGGAGAGGGGGTTGGTGGGAAGAGTGGGAAAAATCCCATCAACTCTTTGATGGTTGGGAAAGTGAGGAATCTAAATTTAGGCATTCTAAGATTGGTAAATTTTTACTGAAGGCTTTCACTAATCTCAGGTGGTGTTTTCTAATAATACACAAATTATTACAGACATATCATTTGGAAAAGCTTAGCAATTATCAAGGACATGTGACAAAAATCAATATAAAATATAACCTCCTTCAAAAAAGGCTGATATGCTAAGTTGTTCTCTCCAATTGTAATAGAGTTTAGCTTTCTGGTCTCCATACAATTATTCCCTGTGTCATATTTATTTTTATAAATAGCTACAGTTTTGTGTTTTTTCAAGTTAACATCATATCTGCATCACAACAAATAGTTTAAAATAGAAATTTTCTTATCTTATTAAGGCATATACAATCCTATAAAACACTACATGATTTCAATTGCTCTGGTAATCTAAATTTTCCCCCCTATGTTTTCAAGGGTAGGCATGTGAAAATAGTTGGCAATTCCCCAGGATATCAGAACAAAAACAAGATAGTGCATGTTCTATTTTTATAAAGATTGCTTTAGATTTTTTTTTAACCACTCAATAATGGTATTGATTGCATTTAGCATGGGTTACTGAAAAGAAGAGTGTTCGGTCTAAGCATCTTATAGTAATTACATAGCAGCTAAAATTTGTTTCAGTTTTCACAGCAGCAAAGTAAAATGATATCGAGTTAGCATGTAAGTGAAGATGAAGTGCCTTCACCCAAATATCCTATTGTATTTATTAAATAATAAATTAAATAAATTATTTCATTTATTGAATTCAGTGAGAATGCTACATACTTCTCTCTATAATATGAGGCTTTCTTTTTTATTCTTAGAAAAATTTTTTAGTTAGAAAAACTTTTAAGAGAATGAAAAAAGAATTTGAAGACTAAAAAAAAGGTGTCTATAATTCACACAGGTGTGTGTAAGGTCAAATTAAAAGGGGAACCAAAGCCTTAAGATTAATAGAAAGCATATTGCAGTTTTCAAAATAATAAATGAGGCAGAATATGGACATTCTAGAAATTCTAATGAATTCCAGTTAAATAAATTTACATGCCTTAAGTTGAAAGTTTAACAACATACCTTTAGCTTGTGTTCCTTTCTGTTGATAATGACTGCAGTGATTTGTTGGTCCATAAAGATAAGAATAGTACAAAGCAAAGCTGGAATCACAGCAGCGATCACTGTCCACCATGGATTTGGTCCCAATGGGGTAACAAACCAGCCACGGTCATCCCTAGTAGGCTGTATGAATTTTAAAATGTGTGATGTTAATATATAATAATGGTATCTCTTCCATTGGAGTGTTGGAGAAAGTACCAGGAAAACTGCTGAGTTGATCATTCAGTAGATAGAATCTAATACCATCTTCAATACAAAGGATAAAAAAGCTACTCTAACATAAAATTGAATTAAAATATGATGTTGAATTAACCTTATAAATATCTTTTAATTATCATTAGTGCTATATGAAGAAATATCAATTAGAAATGTCCATAAGAAATTTCAGGTCTTTTTTTTTTTTTTCAATTTCCATGAGTCTTCTTTTTTCTAATGGTGTACTTAAGTTTGAGCAATGACTGGTAAATTTCATTTACCTCTCTGTCATTCTATACTTCTCAAATGTTCATGTAAATTATTGAGGTGACAAACCCCTCCACAACAAAAATTAGAACTGGACAAATAATATTAGATAAATTAATAATTGGCATTTAGGTAGTGTTACAAATTTTACACAATTGTTTATACACTACATTGGGGGAGAGGAGAAGATGAGAGATGGGACAGGAGGGGAGGGGAAAAGAGAGAAAAGGAGGGGAGAGGTGGGAAGGGGTGGGGAGAGAAGAGAAAGGAAGGGGAGAGTAGAGGAAGGGAGGAGAAGGTAGATAAAGGCATGGGAGAGGAAAGAGGAGAGGAGGGAAGGGGAGGGGAGGGGAAGGTTTCACCTTGAAAACACTTGGAACTTTCAGTTTTGGAGATGGGATTCCAATGGCATAGTCAATTAAAACCATAGACAAAATAGTAAGAAAGACAGCGAAGTCACTCACTATAGATCGAACCTAGATGTAATGAAAAACAAAAAGTCATTTGGTTCACTGAAGTATTACATATTGCTGTGTGAGTCAAAGAAAATGAAACTTATGGCAACTATTTTAAATGGAATTTAGAGCATAGAATCACAAAATCCCATCATTATGGGTTTGATTACTATCCTTATCTATCTAAAGTAAAATAAATATGTAAACAGTTTATAAATCAAAACATTGCTATAGGTACACCTATATGTAGATTAGAATTAGGGTTATTGAACTAGTCAGAAAGGAACTTTAAAGCTATCTAGGTAACCCTGTTTGCCTCAATTTTCTCATTTGTAAAATGATCTGGAGAAGGAAATGGCAAACCACTCCATTATCTTTGCCAAGAAAATTCCAAATAGGGTCATGAAGACTTGGCCACAACGGAAACAAATGAACAATGACAATAAGAGCAGCAAGTTAACCCCCCCCCCCCCCCATTTTATACATGAAGGAGCTGAGGCCCAGAAATATCTTCTATGGGACTGATCAAGACACGCACCCATACACCCACATACACATTTTACCTAAGCCTAAAATTCCTTGTGTTACAGATAGAAGTATTTAAAATTAGTTGTAACATAGCAGTGATGATGGTTGCATCCTAAATTGATATTTATTTGATAATCCAAACCTGCTAAGTCACCAAGCTTGTGAACTTTTAGAATTCAGAATAAGATCGGGTAGTTTGGATTTTGCCTGAAGTTCATGGCTCAATGTTGAAAATACCTTTCAGTATTTGGGAGGAGATATGCAGTGAGGGGACTCAGAAAACAGACAAGGAATTATAGGATTTTATAGAAGGAAGGAACTTGAGCACTCATTGTGAAAGTGAGTGTGGTACATGGATCACTGAATTTGGAGTCAGAGGCCATAGATTCTGATCTTAGCTTTGCAATTTACTACCTATGGGAGATAGGGGAGATCATGTAAGAGCTCTGGGCCTCAGTTTCCTCATCTACAAAATGAGGGGGATGGACTAGAATTCCTTCTAGTTCTAAAGCTATGATCCTGTGATCTCGTTTAATCTCATTTCATAGATGGGGAAGCTTAGGCACATGAAGTGATTTACCCCAGGTTATATATCTAGTGAGTGGCAGAGATAGAACTTGAATCTATTTCTAATGATTCTCAGCTCAGTCTTCTTTCTATTAGACCATATAACTTCAAACAGTTACGGAAATTTTAAAAAATAACAATAGCTAGAATTTATGTAGTGATTTCAGGTTTGCAAAGCAATTTACAAATATCTCATTTAATCCTGATAACATACCTGGAAGGTATTTGCTATTATTGCCTTCATTTTACAGATAAGGAAACTGAGGCAAATGGAAGTTAAGCTGTTTGCTCAGGGTCATACAGCTAGTGTCTTATCTGAGCTCAGATATTCCTAAACTCAGAAACTTAGAATATAAATATATGCTACCACTGAGACTTATTTAGATGCTGCTGCTAAGGATGATTCAGTTAGTTCACCTGGCACATGAGGACAACAATGAAGATATGGAGAAATGGGAAGAGAAGAACAGACACAATTAAAGGTGGTCCTAGTATCGTCCTAGGCATCTCTTTCATAGGACACCCATAAATTAAAACAGTACCTGGCTTATGAGAGGATGTATTTAAAGTAAAGAAAACACACACAAGTGGCTTTTGTTTTGGCTAAAAAGAAGGGTTACTTTATATTAAATGACAAAATTCAGCCTAAAAGAAAAAGAAATCTTCCACCTTCATAGGGGAAGGAGGTGGGGACCAAACAGAAGGCCTCTCTGGCAGGAACAGCACTTGAAGCATTTTCCCAGTCTGGAAATTTGATTATCATCTTCAGCTCACCCCCTAAAGAGCTTGTTTTTGGCTGGATCAGACGTTATAGGTGTTACTTTGCTGCATTAAATATTGAACTAAGCTGTTTCTGTTTATTTTCGATTCTAAACATGCAGATGTAATTGGGGTGGGAGGAAGGGACTGACACTTCTTTTTGCACCCATTGCCTACAAATCTGAACAAACATTCCAATAAGCCTTGCATCTTATATTAAGTAGAGCCATACAGAGGTTCTAAAAGGTCTCTGTGAGCCCCAAAGGGTTCCATGATGGGTGATGAAAAAAGCTGGATCTTAATATAGGCAAGGTGAGTAGGCAGCACACAGGGTACAAGTAACCAGGGTATAGAGGAAGAAGACTATAATTGCCTATCATTGGCATTTGGAGGTAGGAAACGAGTGCATGATTAAAGCTCAATCCAAATATAACCACCATTTCAAAGTAACATCTTTCATATTATATTGCCCATTACTAATGAGGAATATGACCAAAGTACCTTTGTTGGGAAATATCGGCTAGTCTTGAACTGCTTCAATGTAGATGACAGGGTCACTGTGGAGAAGAACAAAATCACTGACCAAAAGAGGACATCTGGAACATATGGCTGCTCATGTCCACAGGCTCTTCCAACATATTCTCCATGCAAAGAGTTACATTCCTGGTGAAAAGAATGAAAACAAATGATGAAATTATGGAAACACAGGAGATTAGAACACACACATGTACGTGTTTATATGTATGCATGCATATATACACACATGCACATATATGTAAACACATAAATATAAACACACATATATAACATGTGTGTGTGTGTGATACAGGTAGCTTTTGTTTAAAGGTCTCAGAGTAGCTTACCTAGCATAAGCTCTACAAGATGTTCTGAGATATGTATCTTCTACTATCAGAGATCTGCCATATAAAATCTGAACATGAATATTCTCAAACACTTTCCTTTTTTAGGTCTAAGTTACAAATTCTTGTCATCTATTAAAAGTATGAAAGAGAATGTAAGGTTTACCAGTCAAAAGGGACTTATTGACTACTTGCCATGGTCTTGGTACTATGCTATGGAGAGCCTGAAAACTAGCGGGAGAGACAAAAGGAGCATACATAATAAAATTAAAAAATGAGGAAATATTATGATTCAGAGGTGGGAGAGATCATGGCAGGCTAGAGTAGACGGAGATATGATGGAAGAGGTAAGACCTGAGGTGAAAAATGAAGACTAGATACATCAATGAATAGAAGGGAAAATTGGAAGAGAAAATATTCCCATTTTAGTAAGAATACCTACCATGTTTCCCCGACAATAAGACACTGTCTTATTAATTTTTTTGGACAGAAAAACACCAGAGGGCTTATTTTCAGGGGAGGGCTTATTTTAATGAACATTGACAGCAATTTTAATAAACAGGTAAATGTGAACAAAAAACTGTACCTTTATTCAATAAGCAAATCACTGGGAAAGAACAGGATGATGCGCTCACTGCTGCAGCTCTGATTGGATGCAGCTTGGAGCGCGGCGTGCGTTTCACCTGGTGGGGGGGGGACGGTGCATACAGAGGGTACCGTAATGTAGCGTGTAGCGCAGGGGATCACCTTCACTACAGTAGCAATCTCAATAGGGCTTATTTTAGGGGGAGGGCTTATTTTAGAGGAATCTTACACAGTAAGGGGAGGGCTTATTTTCGGGATAGGTCTTATTATCGGGGAAACACGGTATGTTTTTAAGATTAAATGTATTTCAAATGTGACTATAAGGATCCTTCTGGATGGCTAAATCAGAAAAGTCACATTGATCTGATTGTGAAGAAATTAGATGCCAGGCATAATTTGTCTGTCAAGGGAAGTCAATTATAAAAACCACATTTTCTCATTGTTCTATGGTTTCAGCTGAGAAAGGTTAATAACATTTCCTAGAAAATTAGGCATCAAGAACACAACGATCTTCTAGCATTTCCATTATCTCCCCCAAATTTCTTGAAATTATCCACCAACTTCTCAAATGAACATCTAGTTTTCAAGGTATACAAGTTATCCTTGTCTCATAGACTGGCAGATAATTAGAAAAGGAAGGGGCAAGTTCATTTGGTCTAGCTACCTAATTTTTCAGACGAGGAAAGTGAGATTCAGGAAAGCTTAGTGACCTGCCCTGAATCACATAAAGCCAGTAAACGGAAGAGTACATGTAAGAATATTTTTCAGTGGTTCAGGGATGGGGTATATCATAAGGAAAATGCAGTAGAATACCATGGTTACGGCAAAGAGAAAGTTGAATAATTTTCAAGCAAGATCAGTGCCAGGCAGAAAAAGGTCAGAGAACAGGTTTACTAGAACCATTTTCCAATTTTGGAATTAGACAAGTGAGTGACAGAAGAATAAAGGGGAGATTAACAGGGAGAAAAAGATACATTTCAGTTACTGTTCCTTTATACAACCTCTTTGCCCAAACTTTTAATGCTACAAAGTAAGAGAATTCCAATCCAACACAACAATAATTTATTAATAATAACAGAAAAATAATTGCTAAAATGTATCTAGTGCTTGAAGATTTGCAGAACATTTTGTTAATCTCACTAGGTTTCAGCAAAACTGTTGACGTAGGTGAACTACTACTAAAGACCTATAACAAGATACAAATTCATGTCCAATGCCCTATTCATTATGTTACCTAGCATCCTTAGAGTAAGCACTTATATGTAAGGTACATGGAGAAAAAAGAAAAAAAAAATATTCCACAATCTTTGTACCTAAGAACCTGCAATCTTCTGTTACACCTGTTGGAGGCAAATGTGTTTATCCAGTGGGGAAGAAGCCTGCCTAAGAGCTACACTGGGGTCTGTATCTCACTCAGTTACACATTTTTTTTATTTATGGTAATTGGCACATTATCAGAATTGAGCCATTAGAAAAACCAAGTCCAGTGAAAGAATGTTGATATATTCAATTAATAATTAACATTTAGAACAAGGAACAACATAACATACATAAAGGAACAACAACATAAAGGAACAACAACAACAACAAAAAGACTCCTTTATTCTGGCCTGCAAATGAAGGGGTATTGATTGCCTATGGAAATATAAGGAAGAGTGGGTCTCTGCTCCACTTGAACCACAAATAAAATCTTGCCTTAATTTTCTCGCCAGGGCCAGAACAATGTTGATGAAAAGGAAATGAGTACAAAGAACCAAAACAATTAAGAAATCCATAACCCACAATAAGGAGGGTGGTGGTGGTGCTAGTGTGTGTGCATGTATGCGTGTATTCGTGTGTGTATGTGTATGTGTGCATCTGTTTGGGGGTGAGGGAGATCATACTGAATCATATGGACAAACGATAATTTTACCTAGCACCTGCTAAGAAAAAAACTAAAAAATGAGGTAGAGGAAAATGAAGACTGAAGCAGAAATTAGTCAGAATTTGGGCCATGTAAACTTAGAGTGGGAAAAACAATAGATTCAGATACTATGGGACATGTTCAGAGTACCAGATAGGAACAGTCTATTCTGCCTATTATCTTTCATCATTGCTTTCTAGAATTTCCCAGAAAGATTATATAATCTTTCTAACAACTCATTACACCATAAGGTGGCAGCAGAGTCCACAAAAATTTTCCTTTTTCAGGAAAGGTTGAGAAATTCTTAAAAACCCCATAAATTATGGTGAAGAAATAAGGCACTCCAAAGTTTGATTTTCATTTCATTCAAGAAGAAAAGGCTTGGGATACAAATTCTCATTTGGGAACTTTTTAAAGGTCTCAGTTTTCCTCTTTTCTGCTGAGCAGCTAAGGCAAATCTTGCCTTGAATTAGCCTGTGTGGTACAAGGAGATTTGTCACCATAGAGCAGTTTGTAATTGTCAAGTCCTGTCATTTTTACCTTCATAACATCTCTCTAATATGTTCTCCTCTCCTCTAACATTGGGGCAGGCTCTCAGCACCTCACACCTGGACTATTACAATAGCCTACAAATTGGTTTTCTTGCCTCAAATCTCTGCCCCCTCTCCACAATCCTCACTCGTCAAACTGATCTTCCTAAGGCAAAGGTTTGGTCACGTTACTCCACTATTCAATAAACTCTAGTGGCTCTCTGTTACCTCCAGGATCAAATATAAAATCCTCTGGCTTTTAAAACCCTGCATGACTTGGCACCTTTCTATCTTACCAGTCTTCTCCTTACTCTTCCTCCATATACACTGATCCAGTGACATCGACCTCCTCTGGACTCCTGGCAACATTTTCATTGGCTGTTCCCAATGCCTAGAAAAACCCATCTTTGCATCTCCACCTCCTGTATTTCCTGGACTTCTTCAACTAAAATTCTATTTTCTATGAGAAGTCTTTCCTGATCTCCCTTAATAATAGGATCTTCTATCTGTATATTGTCTCCAAATTGTCTTGTTTGCGCATAGCTGTTTGAATGTTGTCTCACCCATTAGAGTGTAAGCTCCTTGAGGGCAGGGACCATTTTGGGGGGGCCTTTTTTATATCCCCAGTACTTAACTTAGCAGTGTGCCTGGAACATAGTAGGTGCATAATAAATGCTTATTGACTGACTAATGATACTTGAGAAACCTGTCAATAAGGAGTTGATCCTTAGGAATCTATAGTATTGAATGTCTTCAAAAGAAAAACAAAAAATTCTAATTCAACAAATCTCTTAAAAACTACTGTGTATGAAGTGCTGATCAGGGAAAGCAACGATGAAGTAAGAATCTTTGCCCTCATAGCCATAAATAGCCATAATATGTTAAGATAGGAAAACTTAGTTATGTTATCTATCCCACATAAGCCCAGATAAAGTTTGTCTTTTAGTTATGTGCAAGAACTCTCTCTGCCCCTTTCCCAAGGCAATTTATCACAGAGTAATGGAAAGATCACTGGATTTGGGGGTCAGAAAATCTGGGCTCAGATCCCCCTTCTACCATTTATGACCACTCGTGTGACCTTTAGCAAATCATTTCAGCCTCTGGACACAGTTTCCTTATTTGTAGAATGAGCAGGTTGGACTAGATGACCTCTAAAGTCCTTTCCAACTTTAAAACTATGATTCTAAATACCTGTTATTTTCCAATCCACTCAAGTTGTTCTTAACCTCAGTTGAACTTTGGTGAACAATGGGGACACAGTGTAGTTAATGAAAAGTCACAAATAAATCTTAGGCTCAATTTTGTCACTCACATGAAATTCTTCTCTCTCAAAACTTTTGTAAGAATAGTTAAAAAGTGGCAAAAATGGACTAATATGTATATAAAGTGTTTTGTAATCTTTTAAGAACAATATAAAATAATAATAATCTTAATTGTCATATACTCTTTTCTGGATTCCTTGGCAAGTGAAAATGTTATTGAAATTCTGAAAGATGATCAAACAGAAGACAGAAGGAGGATGACCTACAGGCTGGAATAAAATTATCCCTTCATTAGATTGTCTTGCTCACTCTCTCAAATGATATATTTATAATGTTCTTGTTGTAGTGGCTGGCACATAGTAGGTACTTAATAAATGCTTGTGTCTTTCCCCTTAACTTCTTGGTTTCAAGTCCTTATACTCTTCTTTCTCTGTATTTTCTTTGACTAAATCTTGATCTCTGCTGTTGGAGATGCAGATGACATTTGACAAATACCTTTTAACATGGTATGATCAAAGCCTCATCTACTAAATTTACTTAATAAATTATACTTATTTATAGGAAACTAAACTTTATTTAGTTTACTCTCTGTGAATCTACTCAGATTGCAGAGCAGTGTGGCTTAAAAAACCCACACAACTCTAATCTAGGCTTATTTATAGGCTTATATGAAGTGCAGCCTACCTTTCCTCCTTTGAGGTAAACTGAGTATTTTCTTATGCTGCCTTTAAATCTAGACCTTTTAGAATGAGAGGACTTAGCAACTGTTTAGCTTTTCTTATGGTGAGAAAGGCTGTTTATAGTCAAGAACAGCAATTACACATTGCATAAAAGCCGCTTTTAGTTAATGAAAAATAATATGAAAATTTCTGCTAGAATGTTTGTGCCTAGTGGGTGAACCAAAAGCAACAAAAACAATTTAGATTTGCTTTGATTGGAAAATATTGTTCAGAGTATGATGTTTGATCCTCAAATTTATAATTCTTTTTTTTTTTTTTTGCTTTTTGAAGGGCAGTTGGGGTTAAGTGACTTGCCCAAGGTCACATGGTTAGTTTTTGTGTTAAGTGTCTGAGGACAGATTTGAATTCAGGTCCTCCTGACTCCAGGGCCAGTGCTCTATTCACTGCACTACCTAGCTGCCCCCAAACTTTTAATTCTTAAGAGGAACCATATGGTTATCTAGATTATTGTAACTACAAGTCTTTTTTTCATAAGGTACTCTGCTGGACTGGCTACCTTGCATCCAATTATTAGTCCTGTAATCATGTAGTATGGTTAATATCTAGGACATATGAAAGCCAGACCCACTGCTTTCACTGAAATTACATTATCCTTTTAAGTCACAGGTAGAGTTGTTTGACTTGCAGTAAAATAAAATTCGGAAAGGTAACGGTGTGGAGTGAATAGAGGGATATCCCTGGGCAGGTGTGGCAGGGAAGACAAGTTCTGTCTCTGACACATACTAGTTGTGTGACCATGGACAAGTCACTTAATGTCTCAGTGTCCCCAAGCAACTCCCTTAAGCTTAAAAGTCAAAGGACAGTTGCCAATCTATATTGAAGTAGTCAGTTTCCTTCTGAGAGTTCCCTGAACTGCTAAAAAATCATAAGATAGAACTGAAAAAAATAATAGCAAAATAGAAAAAAAATCAGCTGAAGATTGAAGATAGAAGAGTATAGAAAGTGAAAATTCAGGAACAGTAATTCAATAGACATTTGTTAAGTATCCACTGAATGCAAAATACTGTGTTTCATTGTGTGGGAGATTGAAAGATGTAACTCCTTTCATATACCTTGCAGTTTAGTAAGGGACTAACACAAACACAGAAAGCCGTACTATAACATTACATAATAAAAGCATTAGAGAGTTGTAGAATAAAATGTGTTATGAGAATGCCAATGGAATGAAAAGGAGGGAAAATGAAACAGAGAAGAGTTTCCTCTGGGAGGTGGCGTTTAAGTTGTGTTTTAATGGATAAGTTGGAATTTAACAGGCGAGGACAGGGAAACAAGGACATTTCAGACAGAAGAACCCCCACAGGTAAAGTTCAGAAGCAGGAAAGTTCAGACTGGATCATAAAGTATATGAAGAAGAGTAATAAAAGATGAGGCACGGAAGGTAAGATGATGCCAAATTGGGTGTTTGAACCATACTTAGTAGACAATGAGGAGCTACTAAAGACTTTTGAGCAGAAGAGTGACATTAGTAGATCCATATAGAACAATGTGCAGCCTAATAGCAGTGTGAAGGCTATATTAGAAGGGGGTAAAGAGTGAAATTGGGAAACTCATTAGAAGACACCTGAAATAGCCGAGGTGGGTAGTGATGATGGCTTCTACTAGGATGACAGCAATCAGAATAAAGAGGAGGCGATGGATGTGAGAGATGGTGCAGATGTGAGATCTATAATATTTTAGGAACTGAATGAACACAAAGGGTGAAGGAGAGGGAAAATTAAAAGATAACACTTCAGTTTTGTAGGAGACTAGGTGACTAACAATAAGGCCATGCAGAGAAATAGTGAGGAAAGAAGGAGAAACAGGTTTAGAAAGAAACACAATGGTTCAGTGGGACATCCAGAAAGAGAGAGAGATATCCTGGGAGCATCTGGGGATGCAGGTGTGGAGAGCAGAAGAGAAAGACAAGATCCAGCCTTGAGAGACAGCATTGGACTTGGGATCAGGGAGATCTGGATTCAAATTCCACCTCACACACTCATTAGCCAAATCTTTTAACCTCTCTGTGCCTCAATTTCCTCATCTGTAAAGTGTGAGGGTTGGACTTGATGCCTTTAAGGTCCCATCCTCCAGTTCTAAATGATCTATGACTCTATGACAAAGAAAAGAAGACAGAAAGTTGTGAGAGAAAACTGTGAAATACAGTTGGAGGGAGACAGAATTAAAAAAAAAATAACATACCACGAAATAGTACAGGTACACATACAAAGCCACACACAATGGACCAGAAGAAATGGTAATGGGGAAGCAGATATGCTATGGTCCAATCAGTAGTTTCCTGACCCTAACAGCTTTCTTCCCCCATGCAGTCTGAATGGCCCCAGCTTCCCTGATGTAGCTTCCTGGTATATACTGGGGGTATAAAAGGTCCTAACCTTGAATGGTCTCCATTGACATTAGTCCTACCACACATGAAAATCCCATTTTCAGATCTTGCCCTTTATTGTAGAAGGTTCTTATTAAGAAAGGTACCCCAGTTCTCTTTTCAATCATTTCCCCAGCACATTTGACCCAAAATATATGGCAGTTGCCTTTATTATTCCATCTCCATTGGTACATTGCTACAGAAATTATTTGAGCAGACTGTCATAATAGACAAACCTCTCTGCTGCCCATGGCTAGTATTCAGAGAATGCTGCAAACGACATTTCAGCAGCTAAACTGAGATGTTAACAAAGCATCCCCTCCCCCCAATGTAGCCTGAACAGCTGGAGGAATATTGGGTGGGGGGGTAGGGAGGGGAGTCTAAAATAAAAGCTTATAGATTCTTTCCACACAAGGCAGCTTTGGTTTTGCCATCTGGTAGAATTTAGGTCAAACCCGTTGTCATTAAATGTGTTTTGACTTAATCTCAGTCATAGTCCCTTGTTGTTCATATGTAAATTTGTCTTCAGTGTAAAGGCACAATGAGACTCAGTCCTATTTCTCACATGAGCATGTACATGAAGGATAATAAAGTAATAACTAGTTCATTAAAATGTAACTGAAATTGCTCAGGTTTAAAAATCTTCCTGCCTTTCTCTAATGACATACATATTTTATTTTTTTGTCATTCCTAAATCTTAGTAGGAATGATTGTTTTCAAATTTTAACAATACCCCTCCCCCAAAGATAATATTCGTGCTCATATTAATCTTTCAATATTTCACTTACTGACACAGTTAAGTTCTTCCAAATTATGTCAGAGGCAGAGATATTGAATTCTCTCCATTCCTGCAAGGTATCATTGCTAGGATTATGTGGTTCCACACAGTTACATCTGAAAAAGCAAAAAAGTATTTCTTTTTCATTTCTGTTCTTATTTATCAGCAAATGTTAATTAGACTGTCTGTAAATAGGCACTTCTGCTTACTTGAGTCTAATAATACTCACTTCTCTGCTCTGCTTTTCTTTCTCTTCTACCTCTAGAAAAAAGGGCAGGCAATTCAAGTAGGCAAAATCCAATTTGATTCAACCAATATTTATTGAATATATGAACAAGGCAATGTGATTGGTAGTAAGGGAGAAACAAGATAAATCAGAGTATCCAGGTCTTCAAGAAGCTTACTATTTATGCTTCAAGGAACTTTCTGTTCCTTCTCCATCTGGAAAATTATATTTAAAAATCTAGGTTCCTGCAATGTCCACTGGGCCAATTTCTGTTGCCCCACTAGGCTCATTCAAATCCAAATTCAGACAGACCTGATAGGTTATTTGCTTTTGAAATTGCCCAGCCAAGGAGAATCAAAGGCAGACCAAAGATGAAGCCATATCTTGATTTTTTCCTCCATGTTCTTCAATGCCACACGTTATTTAAAAATAACATGTTGCATTGAAGAACATGGGGAAGAATGACAATATCCAAGCATATCACCTAGAGAAACTACATAGGTGAGCTTTTCTCAAAGTCCCCTTATTATAAACCTCATTTTATAGAGAAAACCAGACAGGTATTGATTAAAATATCATGGTTGAGATAAAGCTAGAATGCAAGGAGTGTCAGTGTACAGTGTTCTTCCACCTGAGCCTTTGGGGAGGGTCAATTAATCATTCAATAAAAGTTCTTTCATTGTTTTCCCTATTAGGTGCTATGAGGGATATAAGAAGATAAAAATGCGTTCTCTGCCTTTGAAAACCTACACATTTATTGCAGAATCATGGAATCTGAGAGTTTTAAATGATCTTGGAGGACTTCTAATGCAACTATACTTAACTGAAAATCCCCTTTATGTTGTTGTTTACAAGGTGTAAGCCTCTAGGAAGTGAGGATTCACCCCTCCCCACGCCTTTCTCCCTTTCACCTCCCCCCATCAAACCTTAATCTTTGCAACTTCAACTTATTTTTCCTACTTCTGCCCTCTGGGGACAAGAAAAACATGTACAACTCCCCCTTTCGCAGACAGTCTTTCAAATAACTGCACCCCCAATTCTTCACCCCACAGTTTCCCTTCTGGGTGTATTCCCTCACTTATCAATGCCATTCCTTGGCTGTGGCACCCTCACTGCAGCTGTTGAACCTCTCTTAATGAATGGTAGGATAGCATTAATTGGGAAATGGAATTGTATGTACATCAAAGATAATCTAATAAGAAAAAATATAGGTCCTCCTAAATTCCAAATGTGTTGCTTTCCAAAAGTTTAGTTGAAAATGGGTTGCTTGGAAATGCAGGTGCATTTCCCATGATAAAAATCGTGCTTTAAATGTTATCTTTCCCAGACAAACCTCTATTTAATCCATTAGATAATTGAATTATATGATGCCAATGTGATCATGCCACACAAAATTTAGCTGAAAGAACTGGGGGTGTTTAGTATAGAGGCAATGACAGAAGAGCACAAGCTCTGTTAGGTCCTAAGAAACTAGAAAAGTCCCCCCCCCCCATGGTGGATCAGCCTAGTTAGATTTATTTGTTGTCTATGGAGACAATCTCAGATTGGCTGATGGTTGATCATTCGATGATAGTTTTTTTTGGTCACGGTGACTCATAAAACTTCTATTAAAGCATTGGGTGGCTGTGATCTTTATTTGTAGAGTGAGTGCCCAAACTTATGAAATCACAGGTTGTTTGAAGTAGAGAAAAGGAGGGTAGTGCATTCCAAAATGGGAGAAATGTATGAGGAACAAATGGGGGAAAGCATATGGTGTGCTCAAAAGATAATGGATATTCCAGAATCACAGAATTTGAGAGCTATAAGGGACGTCAGCAGCCATTTAGTCCAACCCATACATGAAAGGAATCCCTATTATAACATACCTGATAAGTGGTAGCCTCATTTAGCCTCTGCTTGAAGACCTCCAAGGGAAGAAACTCACAAGCCTCAAGGCAGTCTATCCTACTTTTGGATAGATTTAATGACTAGGAAGATTTTGTTGATATCAAACCTAAATTTGATTCTTTTAACATCTACCCATGACTCCTACTTCTTCACTCTGTGGCCAAATAGAACTAGTCTGACTTCTCAAATACCTAAAGGCAGCTTTTATGATACCCCGAGTCTCCAGGTCAGAAATCCCTATTTCCTTCAGCTGATTCTCATTGACATGGCCTTAAAGCCCTTCACTGTGCTGGTTGCCCACCTAGTGCCACTCTCCAGTTCAAACTGTAATATCTAGGACTGTACCTTTTACTCTTAATGAAATCTGAGTGCGCACAGTCACTGAGACTATCATCTCCTTATTTCTGGAAGCTGTCTTTCTTTTCAAGGAACAAGTACTTATTTTCTCCCCCTGTCACTCCCTCAAAAGAGCCACAAACAAATCAAAATCTTTTTTTAACAGATGTGCATAATAAAAGCAAATAAATCCCCACACTGGCCATGTACAAACATGTGCATTTCATTAAGCATATTTGGTCCATCATCTCTATCTCAGGAGGTAGACAATATGCTTGCTTCATCATTGTTCTATTGTGGTATAAGAAATGCTGCATTGGGTGGTTTCAGAGAAATCTAGGAGGATTTATATGAATTGATGCAGAGTGAATTGAGCAGAACTAGGAAAACAATTTATGCTATAACAATGTCATAAAAGTAAATGACTTTGTAAGACTTAATAACTCTAATCAACACAATGACTAATCATGATTCTTGCTGATATTTTTTTTAATGAAGTCAAAGATCTCATATTTTTTTTGGCTGCTACATCACACTACTCACTTACTTTGAGCTTATAGTCTATTAAAACACCCAAATCTTTTTTCAGATGAAAAAACCATGCTTTCATTATCTAGTCCTTGTGAAACTGATTTTGAGTTTCGTGTTACTGACTTCAGCCCAATTCTCTAGGTTGACAAGATCTGTGTGGGTCACGTTTTCATTATTCAGGGGTGTTATCCCTCCTAGGTTTGTGCAATCTGAAAATTCCATTTATTCCTTATCTGACTCACTGAATGCCTTTATACAAGTCAGTTTAGACTGAAAGGGTATTATATAAGTCTAGAAAGGAAAACTGTGACTAGAGTATGGAAAACGTTAATATCAGCCTGAAGTGTCTGGTCTTTAGCCTTTAGAGGGAGTCATTGAAGATTTTTAAACAAGTTAGGGATGAAAACTGTATTTTATTAAAGCCAATCTGGGAGCAGTTTGCAGGATAAAGTGATTGCAGGATAAAGTGATTGCAGGGTTAAGTGACCACAGTCCAGAAGGAAAGTTAAAAAGATATATCAGTAAGTCTAGACATAAAGTGATAGCAGATAGAACTAGAGTGGTAGTAATAAGGATGGAAAAGAAAAGAGAGAAGAGACATTGAAAAGTGACTAGATATGGGCAAAAAGGGGAATGAAGAGCCAGTTATAACTCCTGGGTTTCAAGGCTGGGAGCTCAGGAGATTAGTGCTGTGATTAACAGAAAGAGCCTTGAGGAGAAAAATGTTTGGTTCTAGACAAAATATGGATTTTTAATTTTTTTTTGGAGCTAGAAGGACATGAGAAACCATTTAGAGGCAAGTAGGAAAGACAAAAAGATGACATAGAAGAAACAGTTAAAAAAATGTGAGGCAAACCAGAAGTACATAGTGGAAAAAGAACTGGAATTGTGATCAGAGGATGACTACTTGGATTCCAGCTCTGCTTTTGCTATAGGTGTTACTTTGGAAAAGTCAGTTCACCTCTTCGTGTTTCAGTTTCTTCATCTTCAAAGAAATGAGAAGCTTAGGCTAGAAGATATCAATGTCACAAAAACCAAGCTAGTAAAGAATTTCAGGGAGGAGATAGTCAACAATACTAAATGTCACAGGTTCTTAGGGAAATATGAAGACAGAGAGGACTTGTGATAAAAAGGATCATTAGTAAGGATAGGTTCAGTAGAATTGGGGTGAAGGTGGGGACAGAAGCCATACTGCAAGAATGTGTAGGTTAGGGGTGGCCAGGTGGTGCAGTAAGTCAGTAAGAGCACTGGCCCAGCATTGGGAGACCTGGGATCGGTTCCGGCCTCAGATACTTGGCACCCACACAAAAATAAGTGGCCATGTAACCTTGAGCAAGTTACTTAACCCGAATTGCTTAAAAAAAAGAATGTGTAGGTTAAACAATGAGTAGGTTGTGAGGAAAAGAAGGTAGTAGGTGAGACCTCTAATTCAAGAAGTTTTGCAGTGAAAGGAAAGTGAGAAATGGGACTTTAATTAAATGAACATAGATTCAAGTGAAGTTGTTAAGCTTATGCTGTTTTCATTATTTTTTAATGATCTGCCTGCTTTCAATCCTATCCCCCCTTTAATGTTTCCTTCACATAGCTGCCAAAATAGATTCTGTTCAAAAACGTCCAGCAGCCCTCTATCACTTCAAGAATAAAATACAAACTCCTCAGCCTGGCATTTAAAGACTATACTATGGCTACAATCTACTTCTCCAGACTTATTGCATGTTATTGTTTCACAATTCAATGTTCCAGGCAGAATGAATCCCCTTTACATGAATACTTGCCCACATCCTGTCCCATCTTCTTTAGCAGACTGCCTTACTAGCATTCTCCCCATACTAACCTTCAATCTCTATCCATTGACTCCTTTGTTACTACCTCCAAAAACACTCATGCCTCCCCCACTCTTAAAAGACCTTTGCTAGATCCAACCATCCCCATTCCCTATAATCAAATATCTCTCCTTCCCCCTCCCCCTTGGCAAAATTCCTTGAGAAAGCCATTTATACTAGGTGCCCCTATAACCTTCTCTTATCCTTCTCTTCTAAACTCTCTGTAATCTGCCTTCTTACTTTTTTTCACTGCAGCTGCTCTCTTCAGAGTCATCAGGGATCCCTTAATTGCCCAATCAACTAACCTTTTCTCAACCCTCAACTTTCCTGATCTCTCTGCAGCATTTGAACCTGTTGACCACCTATTCTTCTTGGATACTCTCTCCTCTTAAGGCTTTCATGCTACTGCTCTAAGTTCTCTTCCTACTTGTCTGATTGCTCTTTCTTAGTCTCCTTTGTTGGATCTTCACCCAGGTCATTCCTACTAGTTGTGGCTTTTCTCCTGGGATCTGTCCTGGACCTTCTTCTCTTTTTTTTTCTATGTGATTGCACTTAGTGAAATCAGCTCCCATGGGTTAGTAATGATTCCCAGATCCATACATCTAGCCTTTCTCTCTCCCTTGGGTTTCAGGCACATATCACCAATTGACCTTTAGAGATCTCAAATGGTATATCCTGCAGGCATTTCTAACTCAACACATTAATGAAGAACTTATTATCTTTTCTCTCTAAATATTCTGTTCTTCACAACTTTCCTATTTTTGTCAAGGTCTCAACAATCCTCTCAGTCACCCAGAGTCCCAACTTTTGTGTCATCCTGTACTCTTCACTTTTGCTCATTCCATTTATCCAACAGTCAAATTTCATCCTTTTTACGTTCATAACACCTCTTGAATATATCCTGTTATCTCTGCTCAAACAGCTATGATCCTAATACAAGCCCTCCTCATCTATCACTTTCATCTAGACTATTTCAGTAGTCTATTAATTGTTTTTTTTGCCTCAAGTCTTTCCCCTCTCCAATCTATCCTCTGTTCAGTGGCCCATGTGATTTTCTTAAAGCTCAGATCTGATATCATCCTCTATTGCATTCAGTGCTGGAAGGGGGGGAAGGGAACAAGCATTTATTAAGTGCTTACTATCATTTACAAATACTATTTCATTTCATTTTCACAACAGCTTTGTGAGAGGTGCTATTATTATCTCCATTTTTCAATCCAGAAATTGAAGTAGATGGAGGTTAAGTGACTTGTCCAGGGTCACAGAGCTAGTAAGTGCCTGAAGCCAAATCTGTATGATGGTTTCTCTAAGTCTATGCTAGCAGAGTGAAAGTACTGGCAGATTATCTCTAGCTAGAGAGGCTTGAAGTATTGGTCTATATGTCTCAGGGGGGAAGAGTAACCAGGGTACTGGATTCAGAGTACTGAACAAGACCTTACTTCTAATCTTGCCTTAGTTACTTTTTTTTTCTTTTTGGAGGGGGGAAGGTAGGGCAATTGGGGTTAAGTGATTTGCCCAAGGTCACACAGCTAGTTTTGTGTTAAGTGTTTGAGGCTGGATTTGAACCCAGGTCCTCCTGACTCCAGGGCCAATGCTCTATTCACTAGCCACCCCCTTGGTTACCTTCTGACTGTAGAGTACTTAATAGAGTGTTGACTTATAGTGAGCACTGTATAAATGTTAGCTATAACAACAACAATTATTATTATATTTATCATTAATATAATACTTCAAGGTTTTCAAAGTGATTTACATTGTTTTTTTCTAGTGCCTGACACAGGATTCAAACTCAGGTTTCCCAGACTCCAAGACCAACACTGTGCCTCCTGGTCACCTCTATTTACTTGCTAGCTATAAGATGCTGGGCAAGTTCCTTCACCTCTTTCAAGCTGTTTCTTCAGCTGTAAAAATCCTAATAAAAGCACCTGCCTCACAGGATTGTTGTGAGGACCAAACAAGACAGTGCATGTAAAGCACTTCACAAATCCTAAAGCAATACATAAATTCCAGCTGATGTTATTGTTTGAGGAAGAGATAGTTTAGGGATAGCTATCACCAGATTGGCTTCAGGATGATATGTCTTTTTTTCCTACTATAACTATCATGTTTGAATTGCATGATGTTGGGAATTGAGAGATCCAGTTTGATACCCTTATTTTACAGATGAGGAATACTGAGATTAAATGACTTGCCCACAGTCACACAGGTAAGCAGCACAGCATTATTTGAACCTCATTCTCTGATTCTATTGTGTCAGTGGAGGGAGTCTTCACTTTGATAAAATAAAAAATACTGAAGTGCCATTCATACAAATCACTGAATATTTTTTCCCAGTCAGACTAGAATCCATGACCAATGTATTTCCATTCTTCTTTCTGTAGTTTTAATTTCCATGTCCCTTTGTAGAGTGTTGTGTAGAGGACTCTTCCTTTTCTTCCGCCTTTCAAAGCTCAAAATCCTAGGTCTAAGATGGGAAGTTTGGGAGAGTCATAGAACCTTTCCTAGACTTTGATTATGTATTTGGCACAGGTGAAGGTGATTTTTATGCAGTGTTCATGGTAATAGACCTCTGACAAAACCATCAACATTGTTGTTCTCTCCTATAGCTGAACAGATGATAAATTTCCTCTCTCCTAGAAGAGATTTCTAGGCTCCAGTGTTATGTAAGAACTTTGAAAAATGGCTATGAGTCAATCTGTTCCAAAGCTCAGGCAATGGCTATGTGCCCATAATGGTTTCAGGAAAGGCCATTGGCTTTTTGGATTGTGTGTCCTAAGCTTTTAATTGAAGATAAGCTAGCTTCAGAAATAGGTAATAAAATGAGATAAAATCCCTCTTCCCTGCACTTCCATCTATGCTATTGTGTTCTGTTCAAAATGAAATAAAAGAGGTAGAATTAAAATAAGACTGATGAGATAAGAGTTGAGCTGGGGCAGAGTTTTTTCTGTTAGGTCTAGTTTGAATACTGTCATGTGCTATCAGTGATAAAGTAATGCCTGCCACTCATGTAACTGGAACAGAATAGCCAGCCCATCTTTACCCAATTCACAGCATTACTTTGCTGGACAAATTTTAAAACACCAAAATAAATCCATAATTTGTACATCGTGGTATTGTGATTTTATTCCTCTTGATTCAAGATCTCCCAAACAGAAGCCCTTCTACTCATTACTGTCTGGAGAAAAGCCAGTGCCTTAGCACACAGCCATCTTGATAGCACAAATGTCTACCAGGTGATTAGGTAAGCATCTTAATGAAAAGTCCTAGCCTAGGAAATTTCAAGACCTAATGGAAGAGATGAATTCTCTTATTAGGGAAAGGCCTTTGTTGTCTTCAAGACAAAGAAAAAATTGAGTAGAAGTGCTGTCAATGTGTCATTATCACTGGATTAAATCACTGGATGGCATGATGTTCTCCATTTGCCTTTGTGGCCATTTATCAGAATCTTCCCATTTTGGATGAACAGTTCCTTTGTAATCTTTTTTTTTTTTAAGCCATCAGGGTTAAGTAACTTGCTCAAGGTTACATGGCCAGTTATTTCTGGGTGTGGTGCTAAGTATCTGAGCCCGGATTTGATCCCCAGGTCATCCCGACCCTGGAGCCAGTGCTCTTACTCGCTGTGCTGCCTGGCTGCCCCCTTTCTAATCTTTTTCAAAGACTCTTTTGTGATTAAAAAAAGAACAGTCACTTTAGTACTTGACATTAAGTCTGGTGTTAGAACAGGTCAAAAAAAAAACCCTTCTATCATGGTTTGTCTATCACTGTTAGGCTCATTATCATCAAGTGGTATTCTGAAGTGTCCATATATGCATATACCATGGAAAGAAATCATCATGGTTCTTTGAATTCCAAATGCTTACAATGTTTTTAAACTCTTCTCTCTTACAGAACAGTATTCCTTGCACTGAGAAACTGGCACACTGGATGTTTAAGGTGGCAAAGAAGAATGGTTCCTAGGAAGCCAGGACTCAACTCATTAACCAGGTCTTAGAATTCCTTTCCTTCTCCTTCCTCTCAAACTCCCCCTTTCCTCTCCTTTTTCTTTACTTCCAAGTCCTTCCATCAGATGAAGTGGCTTTGTGCCTCCTTAAATATAATTGCTATATTGACCTCCCCAACACCATGCTGGAAAGAGTAGGCAGAAATCTTCATTTTCCTCTACTTGTACTTTGACGGTTCATAACATTAACTGCAAACTCAAAAGGAGTTGAATGTATAGTGGAGGCCAAAGTAGGGAGTTTCTGATTTGTGGAGTTTTAAATGGATGTGAGGAGGATAAGAATGGTTACACAGAAGTATGTTATGGCCCTCCCTTTAAGAATCACCTCTTACAATCTCCAAATATAAACTATAACATGCAAGAAGAAAAAAACCTCTTTTCAAATTCTCAAAACATGGCAGCAGAATATCCCTACTACCAGCACCACTACATATTAAATCTATTACAAAGAGTTGTCTTCCCTTCAATTTCTTTTCCAAATATCATGACCATTGGAGACATCACTATTTTCTTGATCCTCTAGATTGATCATTTCATAATTATACTCAGTCCTAATCTCTCTCCCCACTCCTGTCTCTCTCTATCTATTCATCCATTCAATCATCTATCCATTTACTCTACAATATTTTTGAGCACACTCATCTGCATAGCACTGTAGTAGGTGGGGTGAGGAATAAAATAAATGGAGGATACAGTCCCTGCCTTCAAGGAGCATTCAATTTAGTGGTGCTTCTGATATTTTCCTCTCTACATCTGGCCTGCTTATAGTTCTGCCAATACTTCTTATGTCAGGTCAACTAAAATTTATTAAGTGCCCACTATAAGCCAAATACTCTGCTATGCACTGAATAGAAAGGCAAGAACTCAATAAACAAAACAAAACAAAACTAGTCCCTGCCCTCAAGGAGCTCACAGTACAGTGGGGGAAGGGGAGACAAAATGTCAAACAACTATGTACAATAAGATACATATAGGATAAATTGGAGATAATCTCAGAGGAAAGGAAGTAAGGATTGTGAAAGGCTTATATATACATACATAAACACACACACAAACACATCTTTTCTTTCCATTTTACTAATGAAAGCACAATTTTAGGCCTTAATCATTTCGTGTCTAGACTATTGCTTTCTTGATGGGCTTTCTGGGATCATTTCCAATATATCTTACATTCAGTTCTTCTCAAAACTTGCAATTGCCCCCCAGTCGCCTGTGATAAAGTCCCAATTATGAGTTTTTTTTTTTTAACACTTTGACAATGGTTCCCAGCAGTTACCTCCCACACTAAGATTTTATGATTACTTAACTGTTCCTATCTCTTATTATGACATGCTTGTGAAGAATTTTAATAATAAGGAATTAAGGAAACGGAAAACCATGGAGATGTGTTGTACAAGTAAAATCTATAGAAACAGAATACACAAATAATTCAGGCTAGCAGAATGAAAGAAGACTATTTACCATTCTCAAAGTTTATTTTGTCTTCCCTAGTCCCTGAAAATTGGCCCATGCCTTTGTCTTCATTTGTAAAATCAGGACAGGTCCTCCAGAATGTGATTTGGACACCAAGACTTCTTCTTTCTCCACACATGGTACCTTCTCTCCTGTACTGGATGTGAACCTCCTACAATTAAACCCATTCTTTTGGGTTAGGTCACTATTCACTGATTTATTCAAATTCATTCACAAAGTTATGACAGAATCAGAATTAGAATCCAGGTAATTTTATTCCTTATGGTGGTGCTCATTTTTTCAAGCTAGGTATTATAGTGGCTAGAGTGTAAAAAAAGTAAAGTGAAGTAAAAAAAAAGATTTGAGTTCAAAACCTATCTCAGATATGCCATGTTTCTTGGGACAAGTCACTTTACCTCTCTTGGATTCAGTTTCTTCATCTGTAAAATGAGAATAATAATAATAATAAAAATCATGCCCCATAGGGTTGTTGTGAGGATCAAATGGTACAGTAACATGTGTAAAGTGTTTTGTAAACTTTAAAGTGCTATATAAACACTACCAATTATTAAGCAAAGCCATTGCCCAATTTCCTTAAAGGAGAATAGATGCAGAATTCTAATGTGATCTGGCATAACTCATCTCTAGGCAAGGATCCTCCTCCTTATCCCATAGGTGACTGCCCATGTGATGTGATTTCAGAGGTATATTCGATCTTACTTAGCTACCCCTGAAAAATTTTGAATACTCCTTACTGGAGGAATTGAATACTTGGAAAAGGAAGTATCAATTCATCACTCTTCAACTTAGTTCTTGCCAGAAATAAGGTAATGAAAAGTATGTGGGAAATGGGGTGAGGGAAGGAAGTGAAATAGTCCATGTAACTGGACTCTTAATGGGGTAAGAGTTAATGTGTTAATAGGTTTTCTGAACTCTATTTTCTTCTTGAAAAACAAAACAAAACAACTTTGTTCCAAAGGGTGGTTTCCTAGATGAGGGAGAGGAGAAGGATGCATTTGGAAATAAAGGTAACCTGTCAAAACTGATCTGTCCCTAAAAAGGGGTAGCACATCCCACTTCACATACCTCAATGAATAACAGATTTGAACATAAAAAGAAAACTATAAAAAGATGGGAGAATATGTCATAATGCACTTATCTCAACTCTGGAGAAGAAATACATTCTTCTTCCTTTTAAACAAGTAAAAAGAATTACTAGGGACAAGGTAAATGAGTTTGGTTATATTAAAATGAAAATTCCTGTACAATAAAATTATATATAATGAAATATTAAAAAAGAAAAGTTGATGGGGAAAATATTTGTGGCAGATGTCATTGATAAAAAGGTGACATCTAAAATGATAAGGAACTACTAAAAGTTTATAAAATTAATACCTAATCCAATCCACAGTAGTAAAGGGATATTAAACAGAAAATTTTTAAAAGGGGAAATGTAAATTATTAATAATTACTTGAAAAAATGCTCAACCTAACTTCAAAGAGATGTAAATTAAAACAACTTGGAGATGCTACCTTAACACTCATAAAATTGACCAAAATAATTAAAACCAATGAACTTAAAGTAGGTAAGGTTATGGAGAAACAGGTCCACTATTCATTGCTTTTGGAACTGCACGCTTATTGAGTTTTTCTGTAATGCAATCTGGCAGCATACAGCATAAGGTGTTTTTGCTCGTCTGTTTTTAGTTTTTCCATATAATTTAAAAAAATTATCCTATTGATATTTTGTTTTTTCATCACCATTTCCAAATATATAGCTCTCCCTCCCCTACACATAGTAAGCCATCCTAGGTAACAAAGATTTTTTTTTAGAGAAAAATGGTTCAGAAAACCAATTACATCAATTTGTGTCTGAAAGTATATACAATTTTCCATAGCCACTTCTGCAAGCAAGGTTTTGAATGGCATTTTTTTTCCTGTTCTTCTCTAGGGCCAAACTTGCTCATTATAATTAGAGTTTCATTGTTTTCTTGCTTTCCATTTACATTGATGTAATCATTGTGCCGATCATTTTCCGAGTCCTGCTTACTTCACTCAGCACGGAGTAAATGTTATTAAAACAATCAGACTCTTTCTTCCATTCTACTGTTGGGCATATACCTGGGTTATGTTTTAAAAAGAATAATTTATCCAAAATCTTTTATAGCAGCATCATTTAAAATCCAACCCCCTAAGAAACCCACCCCAAACTTAAAATAAACCTTAAATTTATCTAACGATATGGGAATGATTCCATAAACTGTGTTACATTGAGGTCATCGAATAGAATTAAGATCTTCAAATATGAGGAACATGGGGACATCTGGAAAGACTTTTACGAAATAATGCAAATCAAAGAAAGCAGGTCCAGAAAAATAGTACCTACCATCTGTGACCATGTGAAAGGAAAGATGAATGGGGATGAATGGTCACAACATCCTGAGAGAGACTTAGAGGATGTGGCTGAAGTAATTGTTGCATTTATGTATGCAGTGAAACTATATTAAAATGCAAAGAGTTGTAAACTATTCTTTCCCTTTAAAAAAATTCTTTGTTATAAGGGATATTTCTCTGGGGGAATGATGAGGATAAATGTATTGGAAAATGCAAGTAACAGAAAAACAAATTATATTAATACTTTTTTTTTCAAACTAGAACTAGCTGCTAAGTAAGGTTAATTAATTGTAATGATGTTTAATAGTCTGACAAGTCATTTTTTAAGTGGCATCCTCCAAGCAACCAACCAATCAGGGATAACTAGGAGTAAAGAATATGCTTTTGGCCTTCAGAGGAGGGAGGGATTGATTTCTGGCAAGGAAGAAGGTAATTACAAGTGACCTGGCTAAACTGGAAATAATGAGAAGGTCATAAGGACACAAAGGACATATGCTCTCCCTCATGGCCATTCTCTCCTCTGCAAGTCATGTTAGAGGAAACAAGCCATATGGCAGGGGCTGTGTGCCTCTTCTCAGATAGGCAGAGAAGCACCTAGATTGACTTCTCTTTTTATGGGGGCTCATGCTAAACTATTTACAATCAGGTCTATGATAACTACATTCCATCCTTTCTACAAGAGTGCTTATTTTTAAAAAAGAATGCTTATGAGTATGTGATGCTAAAGCATTGTTGACAACCACATTCTCAATTGGTAGGTTTCAGCATTTGTATTGAGCCAGAAACTTCTCTGAAAGTTCATATGGTTTTAAAAACTTTAATATTAACTTTCCCCTCCCTTTTGAGAAGTTTTCCGTGTGCTAGGGGGGTTTGACCAGGGGATTTGCTGGTAAATATTTAACAACTGGCTTTCTAGGGAGAAAAAAATGTGCTCACAGATACACTTTTAAGTTTAATCTACATTATTCACATTTTCTCTATCACTTTCATAAATCTAGACAATAAAACAATAAATCAAGCTCTAATTTCTACCATTTGCCAGTTTCCAAGGTGTAAATGCTCAATCTGAAAACTTAACAAGTGACTCTCATACCTGGCTCTAGCTGGCTGCAGCATACTCTCCCAATGCCCTATCAGTCTCTAGTTACATATGCTAAGAGCTGCTAGCTGGCAAAGTGTTGGCTGTGTGCTAAAATTCTTTCTGAGAACACTGTGGGAAGCTTGGGTCAATATGAAAGAGGTGAATGAATTCAAGATCTCTCTGCTAAGTTCTTATAGCTTGGACTCTCTTTGATAATCTGGATAACATTGGATGAAAGGTGAGAGGGTTTAGGAATGGAATACTAAAAGACAGACTTCATTATCATAATAATCACTTTGTTCCATATTTATCTATGCATACGTTATAATTCTCTACAGTAGACTGTAAACTCCTTGAGGACAAGGACAATCATTTCTGATTTTTGTGTGCTTAGTGCTTAACCTAATGCCCTGCACAAATAAATTTTCCTCGACTCTGACCTTGAAAAGGTTTGCACTGAATACAATAACATTTATACTGAAACCCATAACTGAGGTACTCATCCCTGTGGTCTGGGACCAAGTCCTTGGATTTCAGTTTCCTCATCTGTAAAATGATGGGGTTGGGCAGGATGGTCTCAGTGATTCCTTCTAACTATAAATTCCAAGATCTTATATTTGTGAGCATTAAAGAAGTGATTGTAGGGGGAGGCTAGGTGGCACAGTGAATAGAGCACCAGCCCTGGAATCAGGAGGACCTGAGTTCAAGTCCGGCCTCAGACACTTAACACAAAACTAGCCGTGTGACCTTGGGCAAGTCATTTAACCCCAATTGCCCTACCTTCCCCCCTCCAAAAAGCAAAAATAAATGAATAAACAAACAAACAAATAAAGAAAGAAGTGATTGTGTGGTCTATTCACATGTTGCTTTTTACTATTTGGGGTGCTGAGGGAAAAGAGTGTTCTAGAAGGTGGTTTAGGTTTTGCATTGTTTATTTAATTGGTGTGGTGGGGTGAGACCTTATTCTGATATGGGAAAGTCTTTGCAAAATGAATTTCTTCTATTTCCAGGCTACATTTCTCTTTTTAGTGTTTCCCTTTTTGTTAAACCTTTGCAGACAACCTATTTTATGATTGAATACTTAGTAACTTTGGTGGCTTGCATACATAAACAGAAAAAAAAATGCTGAGCTAAGTGAATAATGGTTGGTTCTATGACTGTCTAGGAAAGCTGATGTTCAACACAGTTAGCAGTTTAATTCTCACCATTAAAGAGAGCTTTTCTCCCTAAGGGAACTTATTAGTAATAAATACTCTCCCACATTCCCTTAGCATTCCAAAGCATCCCAAAGAAACTGCCAGTACTGCCAGTTACAACATTATGCCAAGTGGGGAATTTGCATCAGCATCTTGCAAAGAAAGAACCAAAGGGAGAAAAGCTATGAAACTTTTTTGAGATCACACAATGGGAAAATAAAAGAGTAAAATTTGCCAAAGGATTCACAGTGTACTCATACCTATATTATCATGTATGATCACATATGCCAATGCTATTTGTTTGCAAAAACAACAACATTTATTTTTCTTTTTTGGAGGGAAGAAGGCAGGGCAATTGGGGTTAAATGGCTTGCCCAAGGTCACATGGCTAGTAAGTGTTAAGTATCTGAGGCCATATTTGAACTCAGGTCCTCCTGACTCCAGGGCCAGCGCTCTATTCACTGCACCACCCAGTCGCCCCTGAACACAACATTTTTTTCTTAAGTGTCTACTGCATACCAGACATAGTGCTAGGTCGTCAAAGAGATATGAAACTAAAGGACACATAGCTCTGACTCTAAGGAGCTATTAGATATACCATCTAATGGGGGCATCAGACATAGACTCAAATAACCATAATATAAATTACAAGATACCTAGGAGCGGTCGAAGAGAGGGGTATAAAAGCATCAAGGGCAGCAGGATCAATTTTCACTGGTGTACTCCACAGCTGGGACTGGGACAGGCAGTAGGTAGAGTAACACTGTTAAGAGGAAAGAGCTCAACTCTATTGGCACAGGAAACTTGGGTTCCACCTTTAGCTGTGTTATTGATTGGCTCTGTGACTTAGGATAAGTCATTTAATCTCACTGCTTTGCTTTTCTCATTTGTAAAATGGTGTCTGTCTTATTCATCTTACAGGACTTCCATTAATATAAAGTACTTGTGTGTGTGTGTGTGTGTGTATGTATGCATATATATATATATATCAGATTACTCTGAAGATGTCTAAGTATTATATACTTCTCTAAATTGAGGATCACAGGGAAATTTGAACCTATTTTAAGTAACATTTTGGCAGTTGAAATTGCAAGGTCCTCTCTAGAGAAACTAAAAAGCAGTAATTAAAGGGACCTCAAGTGGCTATCCACTCCATTTCACTGCCTCCAGAAAGAAGGAAGTATCGTGGTATACTGGATTTTGTAAAATGAGGCAAGACTACATGACCTCCACAATACCTCCCAGCTCCAGCTCTGTTACTCCTATGTCTGGAGGTGATCTTGTGGTCAGGAAGAATTGGGTTTCAGTTCTACTTCAGACACTCACTGTATGACCTTGCACTCTTTGAACCTTAGTTTCTCATCTTTAAAATGGGGATAATTATAGCAGTATCTATCTATCTATCTATCTATCTATCTATCTATCTATCTATCTATCTATCTATCTATCTATCTATCATCTCTCTCTATCATCTATCTATCTATCTATCTATCTATCTGTCTGTCTGTCTGTCTATCTATCTATCTATCTATCTATCTATCTATCTATCTATCTATCTATCTATCTATCTATCTATCTATATCATGTTTGTAAAAGTGCTTTCTAACAGTAAAATGCTATGTAAATGAACTATTAAAAATTTCTTCCTATTAATAAAAAAGTCTTGTTAAAAAGACTTTACAACTTCCTTTGGTAATGTGTCCCAGTATTTCACAACTCTTTCAGTCTAGAAATTCTTAATGATATATTAGGTGAGAGGTTAGTAATAGGAGAAAGAAAGAGGAGAATTGAGACTGGAATATATAGCAACCCAGTTGTAATAGTAAGGGAATTTGAAGATCTTCCCTACCCCTTATTAGACCTAGGGGATCTGAAGATCTTCCTTGCACCTTAATGGGCCTCACTTAGAGCCCAACAAGAGGTTTGCTTAGGGGAGGCTTATTTTTTAGGAAGGCCTACACCTTTTGTTACTTTGTCATTAGGTAGTGGGTCATGAAGGTTGTGAGGTCCTCTGACCCTGGAGAAGGCTATATATACCTCTGAGGTGAGGTTTTGCTTTGGGGTTCACTTATGGATCCCACAATTCTTTGGCCAGATGAGACTCTAGGTAACCATTGAGCCCCACTGGCTTTGAAAATCCAGATGTTGGTGCTCTCTCTCTGGTAACTATGTATGTGTGTATGTATGTATGTATGTATATGTGTGTGTGTGTATGTATGTATGTAATGGTCAGACAGCTAGAAGCCTTGTCTGTTGAATTGTGTTATTTTCTCTGTCTATATTTTTTGTCTGCTTGTGACTTCTGTTTGTATTTTCTCTGAAGTTAAGAGTGCTGACTTTTCCCCCTGAACTAAGTAAATGATATATATGTTTGATTAAAGTAAGATTGTCAACCCTTTTTGATTTGCTTTCCTTTAGAAAAACAGATCAAAGAACCGTGTTAGCAGCCATCCTGGGTATGCTAGGGTGCTTGCTGTTACACCAGCGTAAGAAGGAGGAGAACTGAGGAAGAAGCTTCATAAATGGTAAACTCTCTAAGCATTGGAATAATAATGAAAAATACTTTGTATAGGGCAATGAGCTCAGTGTTTACAGGATTATAGGGTCATACCAATTTAGAGCTGGAAATGTATATTGGAGCTAGGCTATATAGGGCCTTGAATGTCAGGTATATATTGATATAATATAAAACATATATGTATGTGTATATATATACATACCTATCTCTCTATCTCTCTCTCTCTCTATCTATCTATCTATCTATCTATCTATCTATCTATCTATCTATCTATCTATATTTGGTATGGGATGAGGAGCCACAAAGATTTTTGTGCAGAAGAGTAATTTGATCAGATATATTCATAACAAAGATTATTCTGGCTGCCATACAAAAATGGATTGGAGGGATGGGGAGATAGTGAAGCTACAATGTTTCTTTGCAATAGTCTAAGTGGGTGCTAATCAAGTTTAATAGTAACAGTGGCAATGGTAGGAATAGAGAAGAGAGAATGGATGTGAAAGAAGCAGAGTCAAGAGAACATAGTAACTGATCAGATATGAGAAGTGAAGGAGCGGGAAACACTCAGAGATAACCCTAGAATTACAAACTTTGGAGACCAGACACCTCAGACAGAAATCATGAAGTCAGAAAGAAGAGAAGGGCTATGGGGGAAGATTATAAGCTCAATTTTTGGATTACTGAGTTTCTGGTGCTGTTATAATTTAAGTTTAGATGGCATTTTAGCAATTGGAGATGTAGATCTGGTCCTTCCTTCCTTCCTTCCTTCCTTCCTTCCTTCCTTCCTTCCTTCCTTCCTTCCTTCCTTCCTTCCTTCCT